>NC_050584.1:60292500-60387500 GCF_013368585.1 Megalops cyprinoides | reverse complement strand
TGCTGAAAGGTAAGGGAACAGCATTGTGTGGGACTGCGTCCAACAGGTGAGGAGAGACAGGTAGACAGTTAGGTTTAGAGGCCTGGTCAAAAGGGTATAGAGGAATCATGTGTGTTTGCGAATATTGAGGCTTGTTTGTCAAGCGACTGTTTTTGAAAGGTGACACGGTTGGGGTGGCTGGGGTTGAGGCAGCGAGGGGGTGGGGGTTGATGGTCCCCTGAGACGGTAAAATATTGAATTATTCGGAAGGGTCGGATGGCAGTGGTGGACGGCTGCCAGCAGAGGAGTTGCAGTTGTTCAAGCACAACATATCACAGCTTTGAGCAGCAGCTGGGCTGATGAAAAGGAATGTCAGACACTGGGCATGAACCATTCTCAGGGAAGGGTGAGTTCCTCGACACACAAGAACATGCACAAAATGTTGAAACGCCCTACCCTGAGGTCAACACAGTGGTGTTACTGGGAGACGGTGACTTCCTGGATGGCTACGGACACTGGGTTGAGGTTCTGAACTTAGTCACCTGCAGCTAGCCCAGGCAATGGTCTCACTAAGACACATGAGATGTCAGGTGAAATAATTTAGGGAAAGTAAGAATTAAGGAAAATAAAAAATAAAAATCTGACAGTCAATACCGATAAAAAAAACTTGTGAGAGGCTGGAAGGAGATGTTATGTAGAGGTTGGACCACTACAGACCAAAGTAAAGATGTTAGAGGGCAGAGAATGTATCCATCACATCGCTGAGATGGTTTGTGAGAATGTGATACAACGTGATGGATCCACTGGATTCCTGTAATCCCTCCATCCAGCATTCACTCTCACAGTTGATTACACCACTGTAGAGGCAGATATTTTCATACACAGATTAGTGCAAAACAGGTTACTGAAATGGAAAGACAGCACGTCAAGATGACGACGCCAATACTGAGTGTGACTACGCAGAGACAATGCATAACATTCAAGTGAGTTTTCAAAATTGACATCATCGTGCACAGCACAAAACAGATCCAACTCACATCCGTGCGAGACAGACACTTTCAGTTAACCTAGATGTTAAGTCTACCAGCAAATTCATACGTAAGTCTGTGACTTAATGAGAAGCCACATTACTGCTCATTTGTGCATTTATGAGAGCAACAGAGGTCACAGAGACACAGGAGTGCTGCCTTGTTTGTGACATGTGACTGTGCTGTTTGTAAATTTGTAATGCGGCTTTTCAGCACGCCTTCCCTCCTGACACACACACACACACACACACACACACGCACACACACACAAATGGCTCGTCTGTTAATGGAGCCAGCGTGAGAGGAGAAACACTACATTTTAAAAGAAAATCTCGTCGGACAGATGGAGGGAACCATGGAGGCGAAGCATGTGGATACACTTGCCCGTCGGTTGCACACCCCCCCCCCCCAAAAAAACCCCCCACCCCTGATCCACACACACACACACACACGCAAATCAGCAACACAGTGGAAGAGGCACTCAATTAACTGCATTCCGTGGGTCGGCTCTGACGGATGCATGCCCCTGTCTCCCAATGTTCTGCTGAGGGTGATGTGGTTATCCGGGTGAGGGCGGGGGCGGGGGCGGGGGCAGGGGCGGCGGTAACGGCACAGTTATCATGCTGTGAGCCCCGACCGAGGGCAAAGAAGACATCCGCAAAGAGCTGGGGCTTCAACTCAGCCATCACCTTTATTGATGCACTGCGCCATGGCCAAATATTGCAGAGGGATCCAGAACAACAAGCACTTGAAAGGGTGAGGCTACGAGCAGTGACCTACACGCCCATTTGTTTGGATGAAACTTTTTTCCCCCTTCCTTAGCTTTATACTGAAATCATCTGACCTTTGACCTCAACATTGGCAAAGTTAACACAGTAGCATACAGAGGTGAGGCCCCCATTCAACCTAATGGCAATGCACACCTGAATTTGGCATCACATATTTGAGCTACTGTTGCACGTTTATTTTGCTAATTTACCACCAATTCCACGTTTTATGGGCAATTTTAATAATTAATGCTTGCTTAAATTCATGGTCTGAATTATGAGCAAAAAGGGCATTGCTGTCAGATTAAACAGAGGCCTCAGACTTAAGTGTATCTCCTTGTGCTCAGCACAAATCGCCAGGCCCCTCTCAGCTATTAAAATGACACTGATCTCACCCCAGGAGGACACCCTCTTTAAATACCGGAGGATTCACCCCCCCACCCCACCCCCTTCCCCGTCGCTCATTTGTTGTCGCGAGAAACAGATTTCGTGTCTGTTCCTTGCAATCACAAAGGACACAGGTAGACAACCGCCAGGGGAACTGCCTGGCCCCGGTTCACACCACATCCAGCTTGTTTTGTCACCGTAGACAGCAAGGAAAGACCTACATAACTCAAGCCGCAGGAGCCGCGAAAACATCGGGAACCGTGTTTCCTCCAACGAGAGAAAACTGAGCAGCATGTCAACTTTATATACTATGCAAATATATATGTATATTTATATATAATATATATTTGGTAGAGTTTTTTTTTTTTAACATTCAAGAAACATTCAGTTACCCTGTGAAAACTTTATACGAAGAAAAAAAAAAAAAAGAAACCTTGACTTGTTAGAATATTTACTTTAAATAAATTCGACGGCCCTATTTAGGCCTATTTCACCACCTCAGAAGTGTAACACTGAACAGACTCCTACGGCAAGCAGCAGACAAAGCACACACTCCTTTGAGGTTTGCAAATATGCAAAAACACAGCACTGAAGGGAGTCAGCTGTTGCTGCTGCAGAGGTTTTATATATATATATATATATATGCATATATAATTTGTTTTTTTTCATCTAAAATCTAGATAGCCTGTAAGAAATTAAGCAACAAAGGCAGGACTAAAATTCATTGATATTAAAAACTGCAGCACACCTGCAAGGCCGCAGTCCTGTCGACCGTAGACTTCAGCAGAGTTCACAGGCTTACATAAGAGCAGGTAACATTAGCTACAATAGGAGAGGTGCATAATTCACACACTGCCCAAAACACCGAAACAAACTCATGCTAGTGGTGTACAGTGTCACCGACTGTATAGTAGGGCTGCACGATATAGCTGTTGCGATATATCGAATAGCTATTTTTTTAGCGCAATAACAGCTATCCCCGGTATGTGGCATTAGGTTTATTCCCGTATTATCCTCCCTTTAGTCATACCTGATGCGGGAGCACACCTCCAGTTTTCTGAGGCCATGTGAAATGCTTCTGGGGGAAAAAAAGGCCACTCGCATCTATTCAATGTCGATATCACAGCAACAGCACTATGCTGCTTCCATGTGATAGATAGAAACACATGGCTACAAAGATAAAGAGTGAAAACATATGCTATGTGTTTTTCAAAGCTTATAGGTGGGAAAAATAAGTGATATTTTTCTGCCCCGGAAGCATTTCCCTGAACTTTGGAGGTGTGCTCCCGCATCAGGTATGACTAAAGGGAAAAAAATACAGGAAGAAACCTAATGACACATACCAGGGATAGCTGTTATTGCGCTAAAAATAGCTATTCAATATATTCCGATGGCTATATCATGCAGCCCTACTGTATAGCCATAACTGTATGCAGCTTACCACCATGTGACTTGACAAATCTGAGATGACATTTACCCATAGAGTAGCTATCCACTCTTTTAACAATGTTTGCCCAACAGTGAAATTAGCCTTGTAAAATGGAGGCAAACAAAATTCATTTGAACACCCAGAATTCATTTTCTATAGTGGGTGTCCAGTTGCCCTTATTACATTGAAAACATGGGTCTGTCTCCTGTGAAAAGAAGCATCTTCACTCAAACCGTGGATGCCTGTAGAGCATAAGGACTGCAGGAACTGATGTGCTTGTGGCTTTGTATCATGGGGGACCTATTTCATTGTGGTGCCACTGGTATGTCATTGTGGGCTGGAATGGGTTTTCACTGATTAAGGCTGTCTACTTGTAGTTGGTTGTGGGTTGTTTATAACAGGCCTTGATTCAGATCACATAAAAGAAAGATTGTCAAAAACACAAGGGTCTGCTCAGTCGGTAAAAACACTCGTTCCGAGTGTAGACTGAACGCTATGGCCCGGGTTCGATCCTGGCCGTGTCACTAGGCGACAGTGACCGGGAGCTCACAAGCAGAACGCATTGGCTTCGTTCCGCTGGGGATAGGGATGGGTACGTCGGCAGGGGCTTTGGTCCCATTAGCAACAGTGACCCCTACTGGTCGATCGGGCACCTGTGGTCCACGTGCCAAAGCTGCATATGAAATGTCTTCCTCCGACTCATCTCTGTGCTAGCTTAGCTTGTGGGCCGCAGTGCGAAAAGAAGCAGCGGCTGACATCACGTGTCTCGGAGGAGGGCACGTGCTTGTCCATGCTCTCCCGGATTAACAGTGGGGGCTGTGTAATGGGACCGAAAATCGATGACAAAGTGGGCATTCCCAAAATTCGGGGAATTAGCCATTCCAAATTGGGGAGAAAATGGAAAAATGAAAAAAAAAACAAAAATACACAAGGGTCTGCACTCTACCGGTTTTATCACGCCAAAGGCAATACTGAAGAATTTACGCAGAAGGTCTTCAACCAATACAAGACCGCATGGCATTAAAGCGTTGGTCATAAATAAAAAAACCTACATTATCTGCAAGAAAAAGATTCTACCAGTTTCCATCTCACGAAATATTACACAGCGAAAAGGTTTTTTTTATAAATAATCCTTCACTGCTATATATGTTGTCTCTCCTAACCGGTGTCTACGCTACAGAGGAACAGTGAAAACAAAAATGGGCTAGTCTAAAATAAAAATAAAAAAGTAAAGGCATTTTTCTTCCTTTACAAAAGAAAAGGAAAACAAAAAAACAACACAAAACTTCAAAAGTTTCCCATCAAGTCCAAAAAAAACAAAAAAAAAAAAACAAAGACCTACTGTGTGTTCTCTACTCTGTGCTATAATTTATTGACGTGACAGGAAGTGGGTGTGTCCGGGAGACTCATGGGGGTTATGGGAGGTCAGACTGTCGCCCCCTACTGGACGCCCTCGCGCTCCACGAAGGCACTGAACACGGTCCACAGCACGGAGGGGTCCTCGCAGTTGTGCCGCCCCCTCCAGTGCTCCAGAAGCTCCTCCTTGCTGTCCAGGAGCTCCTTGCACAGGACGCAGTTGAAGGCGGAGCCAGTCCTGAGAGCCACGGCCAGCGCGGACGACCCGGGCTCCCCGCCGTCAGCGGCGGTGTCGGTGGCGGCGCGCTCCGGCTCCCCCTGGTGGTGGGAGTGCACGTGTCTCTTGAGCTTGGAGAAGGAGAAGAACTCCTCCTCGCAGCCGCCGCACTTGACCAGGTTGCGCTTCTCGTTGAGCTGCCGCCAGTAGTGGGCGGCGTGCTTGACCAGCTCGTCCTCCGCCTCGCGCCCGCCCCCCTGCGGCGCCCCCTCGCGGAGGCGCACCTGCACCTCCTCGCCGTGCACATACAGCAGGTGCAGCTTCATGTCGGCGAAGGTGGGCGTGATGGCCTGGCAGCGGCCGCATTTGATCTGCAGCTCCACGGGGTCCTCCTGCTCCTGCTCCTGCTCCTCCGCCGGTTCCGGCGGCATCGGGCTGCAGGGCAATTATTACACTGCATTATTACATCATTACATTATTACAACATTACATTATTCCATCATTCCATTATTGCATCATTACATTATCATATTATTGGCATTTAGCAGATGCTCTTATTCAGAGCGACTTACATAGGTTACTATTTTTACATGTGGCAGTGTGGTGTAGTGGTAAGGAGCAGGGTTCATAACCAGGTTGCAGGTTCAGTTCCCCACTGGGGCACTGCTGCTGTACCCTTGGGCAGGGTACTTAACCCCCCATTGCCTCTCTAGCTCATAAGCGGATAAAATGTAAAAATGTAACCTGCTCTGTGTAAGAGTATCTGATAAATGAATGTAATGTAAGGCACATGTTATTCATTTATCCAGCTGGATATTTTCTGAGGCAATTCCTGGTTGAGTACCTTGCCCAAGGGTTTACCAGCAGTGCCCCAGCGGGGAATTGAACCAGCAACCTTACAGTCTTACAGTTACAAGCCCTGCTCCTTACCACTATGCTACACTGCTGACATGAATGACATGACATGAATCCCTCTAAATCGTAACTGATGCTGGTTGCAATCATATTGGAAAAGAGCCAACACAGCTAAAAATGGAAAGAAGTATGCTTGCTTGTAGATACAGAGATATAGAGTCGAAAAGAGTAGTTTTTCCATAATATGGTAGAACAGTCATTTCTAGAAGCAAAAACACTTCAAAGTGTGTAAATCATATCTCTGTATCAGTATCAAAACCACCCTAGATCCTAGCTGATGTCGTGTGCAAAGACCCCAGCACAAGCACCTCTGCATGCTGACCAGGGATGTGTCTTGATCATAACTGATGCCGGATGCAGTGACACTAGAAAAGAGCTAACATAACATCACTAAAGAGAAAGAGAGATGCTGGTTTGTAAGTGTGTGTAAATATATATATATATATATATATATATATATATATATATATATATATATATATATATATATATATATATATATATGTATGTATATTATGTATATATTATACAGAGATATAGTTTGTTTTTTACACACTATGGTGGTCATTTCTACAAGAAAAAAGACTGGTTTCCCTAGTATCAGAGAAATACTCAAGTATATTTACATTACTGTCATTTAGCAGACGCTCTTATCCAGAGCAACTTACATAGGTTACACTTTTACCCATTCACACAGCTGGATATTTACTGAGGCGATTCTGGGTTAAGTACCCTGCCCAAGGGTACGACGGCAGTGCCCCAGCAGGAAACTGAACCAGAAACCTTTTGGTTACGAGCCCTGCTCCTTAGCACCAGACCACGCTGCCACCCCATATATACATCACATCTTTGCATCAGTATTAAATCTCTGCTAGATCCTAGCTGACGCCGTGCACAAAGACCTGAGGATGAGCGCCTCTTGATGCTGGCCAGGAATACCTCTAAATCATAATGATGATGATGGGTGCAATCGTACTAAGAAAAGAGCTAACAAAACTAAAAATGGAAAGAGATGTGCTTGTGTGTAAGTGTATTTATATTGAGACACATTTATACAGAGATACAGAGCTTGGTTTTTTTTAACACACAGTGGTAGTCATGTCTACAAGCAAAAACACTAGTATCAGAAAAATACTCAAGTATAGTAAAATCATATCCTTATATCAATATTAAAACCCCCCCCCCCTTGACCCTAGCTGACACAGCAGGGGGGGGCAGGTACGAGGCGCACCTCTGGACGGGCACGTCCTCCTCGTGTTGGGCAATGGAGGGCTCCACGGTCAGGATGACCTTGTGCACCTCCTTCAGGTGTCCGAAGTAGACGCCCACGTAGCCGAAGGCCTTGTCGCAGAACTCGCAGCGCAGGGTGCGGCGGGGCCGGCCCTCGGCGTGGTGCAGCTTCATGTGCGTGCTGAGGCTGCCGGAGTGGGCGTAGGCCTTGCGGCACACGGGGCACGCGTAGGGCCGGCTGTTGGTGTGGCTGTTCATGTGGCTCTGCAGGTGGTGTTTGAACTGGAAGCAGCGGCCGCAGGTGGGGCAGCGGTGCGGCTGCCGGCTGCCCAGGAAGGCGTAGCCCCCGCCGCCGCCTCCGCCGCCTGCCCCCTCCGGGCGGCCCACGGGCTGCTCCGGCCGCCGGGACTCCTGGGCCCCGCTGGCAGAGAGATGGGGGCTGACAACGAGGTCGTGCTCCAGGCACTCGGAGGCGGAGAGGGCAGGAAGCCCCACCAGCTGTGGCACCGTCTCCATCACCAGCACGGGCTTGGGCCGGATGCTGCGGTACTTCTTGGAGATGTCTAGCACCCTGTCCTTGGGGCCCGCGGGGACCGGGGCCGGCTTTTCCGGGACCCTCCTCCGGAAGAAGGAGAGGGAGCGTTTCTTGCGGGCCTCAAAGGCCAGGATGTCCTCCACAGTCTTCCTCTTCCTGCCCCTCTTCTTCCCGGCGGGCTTCTGTAAGGCGGAGAGCCCCCCGCCCAGCAGGGCGGCGCTCTTCGCCGAGGACTGGTTCTGCTGCGCTGTGCCTGGCGCCTGCTTCTCGCAGACCACCTCGGCAGCCCCCGGGGCCCGGGCGGAGGGGTCGGACGGCTTCGCCGGGCCACACTGGGCCGCGGGAGGGGCCTTTTCGGGCGATTTGGCGCCGGGTTTGGCCACCGGGAAGAGGGCGCTTTTCATCCTGGAGTAGGGCAGGATGGGAAGCTTGCCCCTGGGCGGGGAGGGGATGATCTGGACCGCCTTGCTGAAGATGGTGGGGGAGAGGACGGTGATGCTGCCAGCCGGTTGGCCCGCGGGCTTGGAGAGGCAGGGCCTCGGCTTCCTCCCGCCCTCCTGGCGCTTGGAGGCGGGGCCGTCGCCGCCCGACAGCGAGGCGGAGACCGGCGTCTCCTTCGACGGGTAGCGCAGATTCTGCAGGAGGCCCCCCACAGCCCGCTCCCCCTCCGTCCCGTCGGAGTCCGCGGGCTTCTCCACCCCGGAGCCCGAGACCAGCACCGCATTCTCCGCCAGCAGGGTGGTCACCGCCATCTCCGAGGAGCCGGAGTCGATGAGTATGACCTGCTCCGACGGATCCGCCGCCGACCCAGCCTCCAGGGAATCTCCGGGCCGGACGGGCGTCACCGTCGCCCCCCGCCTTGGCCGTGGAGCCTTGCCGGGGCTCCGCACGCGGGCCCCCCCGGCCGCCGCCGCCGCCGCCGCTGCCCCCCCCTTCTCTGAGGCGCTCTTGCTCCGCATGGGCTGGTACCTAGGAATGGGCAGCTTCAGGTTTTTTGGGAAAGGCGGGCCCTTCTGAATCTGCTGGGTGGACTGGGGGGACATGGAGGGGGGCAGGGCCACCAGGGAGAAGGTCCCCTCCTGCCCGGCCACCTGCATGAGGGCGTAGTTCTGGGCGGGGACGATGATGGACTTGGGGCTGACCGCCGCCGAGGCTTCTGGGAGGGCGGAGGGAGGCTGGCAGGACAGGACGGTGGGGGGCGGCACCGCTGGGGGCGCTTTGGGGGCGATGCTTCTGAACTGGAGGCTCTTGGTCTGGCACTGTGGTTTGGGTTCATCTGTCAAAGTAGAAACACAGCACTCGATTAATACAGACACACACACACACACAGCTTCTTGTGATTTTCCTGCTCATCGTGACGCTGGACCCACGCTTCCTCTCTGCGGGGTTCTCCTCATAACCCGCACTTCCTGGAAGAGTGTGTCAGCGAGGCACTTAACTGCCTCTGGCCAGGAAGTTTACCGAATCAAAGGGCTACCTTTACGGTCATTCCCACTGACTCGGAGCACAGCTGCGGGCGACTGTGAGAGAGCTGTGCTCACTACTCTCACCCTGGCCTGAAGCGCGCATTACATTACTGGCACTCTTATCCAGAGCAACTTACATGGGTCACAATTTTTACATGTTATCTAGCCATTTATATAGCTGGATATTTACTGAGGGAATTCTGGGTTAAGTACCTTGCCCAAGGTTACAGCAGCAGTGTCCCAGCAGGGAACTGATCCGGCAACCTTTCGGTTACAAGCCCCGCTCCTTACCACTACGCTACACTGCCATCCAAAAGCAATACTGTAAGACCATCAAACCTTGAAATTAAGGTAAAAAAGTATCCATAAATGGTGTGTTCCCGCAAGCGACCACCTCCGTTTGAAATGTGAGATTTCCATGAATGCAAAACACATTTGAACATCAATTTGAAAATGATCTAAAAAGGAAAAAGAACATCCATGTGGCCCTTCAGAGGCAAGTAATTACTCTGGAATTCAGGGGCTTTGATCTCACTTTATATACACACTATATATGCTGAGGAGATTGTGAACAGATGAGAGTGATTGGGTTGGATCTTGAATTCAACCCCAAGTGCGATATTATCTAACTAAATGGCATGCTGCTTCAGATTTCCATGCTTGGAGCGAGATAAGATCAATATAACCACAGGGGTTGAATGGGCCTCGCCGGGCCCATCTACGGAGGGAGAGAAAATAGGCTAATAAAAAAACAACAACATTAAAGGCGAAAAAAATAGATCAGCTTTAATCCTGATGAGACTAAAGGCTGTCTGAAGGAAGCAGCTTGAAAATGCACAGAATGTGGTTGATTCCTGGTTCCCTCCAAAGTGTTAACCGCCATTCATTGTACAGTAGGGATGTAACGATATATCAAATTTCGCGATGTCACAAAAAAATGTCTCGATGCTGTCGTGGGACTGTGACGAAATCTACCAGGATATTACATGGTTATTTTGTTAGTGTAGCTGCGCTCTGCTATCTCTCCTTGTTGAAAATTGTATTGTTTTTGTTTTGCAATTGTACCAGGGGTGGTTTGTTCCTTAGGGCGGTCGGGCGATGCACCACCAAAGGGGGAAAGGGAGGCAATTTTTCAATCACATTCTACCACAGTGTTACGCTAGCTGTGACTGTTCTAGACAGTTTGTCCTGCCTCTGAATATCATAGTCCAATCAGCGCCAAGTTGTGTTCCGTGGAGTACCACCCCTTTTGGGCAATTTCAGTCTGGTTGAAAATCGCCCAGATCGCTCTGATAGACTCTTATGTTAAGGCAATTTTTTCATTGCAGGCACTACAATGCAATCTGTATGGGTTCGGGGCGGGCCTGCACTAACGTGCTTTTGTCATACGTAACCTGGTGTAGGGATCACTGAGGAGTGACATTAAGAGAAATACCGTTCAGTTGTCGTAGTAATCAGGATAAATTGGCAGCTAAAGAATTAGGAGCACCCAGATCAAATTTAAACATCAAGCAAGTATCTACAAAGGTGGGGAAATCGTCTAACTGGGGATTTTCGTGGAGTTGGTATGAGCGGAAAATGTGGCTATCAGGCTGCGAAGTAGCTAACGTTTTGTTTGCAATGTGACAATGTCAAGTTAGCTAGCTGACTAATTTGCACAATGCAATGTGACAATGTCTAGTTAGCTAGCTGTTAATTTACCCATTGAACGGGTAACCTTAGCCATCTTCGCAACAACTGCCCCCCTGAGAGATTTGGCAGGAGCTGCCACTGAATTGTATACATAGTTCAATCATTCATTGCACATGCTTAGGTCAATGGCTGGCTACTTTTATTTTATTTTATTAAAGAAGGAAAGCAGAAGCACTGTAAGCTAAAAGGAAAAACAAATTTTATACGAATAAAAATATCCTGATTTATTATTTAATAAAGGACATTTTTTTTCCAAGTCATCATTTTTCTTCGTTTTTAAATATCGCGATAAATATCATATCGTGGACTTTTTATCGTGGTATTATCGTACCGCAAGTTACATCCCTATTGTACAGCCAGACCTGAAATCACTTAATATGTAAATATACAAAGATACCATCTTTCTGAATTGGACCGACAACACTGAATTTAGCTCTGTGGGATGGCAGTACAGGGCCCACACCACAGACAAATAATTGGTTGGTTGTTTGTTTGAGTGGCCTAGAGTTAGCTCACAGCGAGAGGGAGGGTCAAGGCACCCATTGGTCAGACACAACTGCCGCTTTTAGATTGAGGAGGAGGAGGAGTCAGACATCTACTTCACTCCTTATAGGGTACAGATAATGTGATTGACAGCCAATTGTTCTGTTAAGTTTGGAGCACCCAAGGAGGAGTCTCCTGGCTTGGTCAGAGTAATGTGTGATAGAATGAAAGAAAGAAAGAACGAGAGAGAGAAAGAGAAGAAGAGTGAGTACAAGAAAGGGAAACAGAGAAATGGGAAAAACGAGAGAAATTACGATGGGGGGAGTAAGAAGGTAAAGAAAGAAAGAAAGAAAGAAAGAGAGAGCTAGAGTGATAGGGATAGGGAGAGGGACAGAGTGAGAGGGGGAATCTGAATTTAGGTTTGATCGAGAGAAAGAGGAAGAGAGAGGGAGGGAAAGAAAGACAGACAGAAGAGAGAGGGAGGAATAGAGAGAGAGGGAAGGAAAGACAGAGAGTGACAGAGAGAGAGAGAGAGGGAGAGACAGAGCGAGGAAGAAAGAGACAGAACTTCTGAGTGAATGAAGATCGATGTTTGGCGGCTGTCCTGGCCTTACTGAGGTGGAACTCCCCCTTGTCTCTCAGTGTCTGTGTTGTTCTTGTAAATCACACGCTATTCTCTCTGCCACCGCTCTTCCGTGGGAGGTCAGCTGACCAGACAGCAGGAGGAGGGTAATGAGGGCAGCCCTGCTCACTGAGCAATGTGACCGCACATAAGGTCTTCAGCCAGACCTTACCAACCCGTTTCACTGAAAACCAGGGGGCGGCAATTTGTTAGTTTCTCTCTCCCTCTCTATCCTTGTCCTCTCTCTCTCTTGCTCTCTCTCTTCCACTCTCTTCTCTCTTTCTTCCCCGCTCCCCTCTCCCCCTCTCTCCCTCCCGTCTCTCTCCACTTCTCTCTGTCCCCTTTCCTCTCTCTCCCTCTCCCTCTCTCTCCCTACCCCTGTCCCCTCTCTCTCTTCCCCTCTCTTCTGTTTCTTCCCCTCCCCTCTCTTTCTCCCCTCTTTCTTCCCCTCTTCACTCTCTCCCTCTCTCTCTCTCTTCCCCTCTCCTCTTTCTCCTTCTCTCCCCCTCTCCTCTCTCTCTCTGACATTTTTTGGGTGTTTCCACACAATGGAAACTGTCACTCGCATGATGAAGACAGTAGTGTGTGCCGCCCGCTGGCCAGCCGACAGGACAGGCCCTTTGCCACCACCAGTATCAGGCAGCCTTGGAGCGTCATCACCACAGATGTGGGCAATCCGAGAGGTGGTGACGTTTCCCGGAGCGCTGTGGGACTCGGGGACGGGGGCCGTCCCTGCGCACCTGCTCCAGACGATAATGACAGAATAGCAGCGGGGCGCATGGCAGAGAACCCCACCCCCAAAAACTCCCCCCTCAGCTGCACCAGCGGGGCTAATTGGAGCAAAAGCGCAAGGCCTCCTTACAGAGGGCTTTCCAGACATAATCTGACCCCAGAGCTTTGCTTTTTAACCAGCCTTTCACCCACAGGGGCTTTCAGGACTACATCTCCCACAGTGCACCACTTATCATCTGCTTCCACACTCAGAACAATCCGGCCCAGGGGGAGGGGCCTGTTCTTGGGATGTCCATTAGTTGAAACAGAACACAGAGGGTGTTAATTTTCCCCTTGACTGATTTAAATCAGCTTTGTAATTGTTGTAGCTTCTGCTGTGAACGGAGGGTTCTGATGATGAGGCGAGTTCCTGCCAATCAAACACAAGCAAAAGGGAAGATGTCTGCCTGGTCGTTTGGTGTTTGGAGCATAGGCTAGCATTAATATCACAATTGTCTGTACATGCCAAATTATTTGACTTCCACAAATGGTATCAGTGTCTGTATTTTGTCAAATCATGTCATCTGACTAAGATGTAACTCTTTTTTAAGAGGACGTCTGCTGGACACCTCTCTTCAAAAAGCAGACTACAAATACAAGCAAAGAAGTAAAAATCCCACATACGGTGAAACCTTGTGCAAAAGCTTTACACTCTCAATTAATGTAATGTAAGTCTCTAATAAGAATTCATAGATCAGCTGTCTTCACTCGGTCTTATTCATACCTTTTAGTGTAACATGGTTAATAATGCTTCCACTTGCCATTGTACCAGAGGAGTATATGTGTATTTTGGTCTAGTGTTCTGTCACTTAAAAACCTTTGTGCAGTTACCTTTAAGGGAATGACGCACTGTACCTTCCTCCCAGTTTAACTCTCTTGCGCAAGCGTCTCATCATTGCTGAAGATACATGTTCCAGAACAGTTCAGTGATCGCACTGACGGTCTATTATCAGAATAAACCAACTGAACTGGGAATCCTGGTCTGTGGTGACTTTACATAACACAATGCAAGATCCCACCTGTTACATTAGCACATGCTGTACTGTAGGTATCTACATATACACTTTAAAGACCTTACAGGGATGTGTTTATTGTTTAATGTTAAATGCTCATATGTACAGCGCGTAATCAATCACTCTGTTAGGAAACGCCGGGTCGCGATCAGAGCGGAGCAGAGCCAGGTATCGGGGCTGGTACGACCCCCTCCTTAATCCCACGGGATCAGGGTTCAGCGGGGTTGTAAGGGTGGCGGAAGGGGTTTTGTTTGGTTGCCACGGCGAAACAGATGGGCAGCGCTCTAAGATGTAGGTCGTGATCAGATTAGCAGGTGAAGGTAAGCACAGGTGAGGTCCTGTATCCAAGTTGACGTCAGGCTTACACCTGGCCACTGTGCTACTGTCCCCCCAGCGTATTCCCTGTACCTGTTAACACATTGCAGGGGGCGTTGCCACGCCGACTGCCAATCCGCGAGTCACACGGGCCGCGCAGGCACAGAAATACAGTACTGGTCAAAAGTCCGGACACACCTGATTAAGATAATGGGAAACATGCATTCAAAGACATTTTGATCTAATGACCTATGCTTAAATGGCAAGACAAATATACATCCTGAAGTTGATGCCTATGTATGTATTTCTTTCCAAAAAAAATTAATTTGGAGAAAATAGTTTTTGCCCGTTTTGAGGAATCTAAAATATAATATAGTTTTGATTTGTTTATAAAACTTTTTTGGTCACTGCATAATTTCATTTGTGCCGTTTCGTAGTTTTGATGTCTACTATGATTCCAAAATGTGGAAAATGGTAACAATAAAGAGAGAAAAGTGTCCAAACTTTTGACTGGTACCGTAGGTGCGTTATCACCGCGACAATCGCTGTTTGCGGCCGGGCACATCAGAGATTTTGTGAGGCCTGTTGACAGGTGTGCACTCTGTGTTTGGGCCTACTCTGCACAGGCGTGATTAGGGCGAGTGTGTGAGTCACTGGTAAGCCTTTAACAAAGCCTATGGAGAGATTTAGGAAGGTGTTACGGCGGATCGCCGTGGATTTTCCACATTCTGGGATCGTGCGTACTGTGGAGCTGTGCACAAGAGGGGAAGAGCAACTGTCACCTGAACTGTAGCCGTGAAAGAGTCACCTATACATCACCTTATCCACAGGAGTTTAAAAAACAGGTGTCCCTACCTGGAGTCACCAAGTCACTTACTGGCACCGTTTCCTTTTACAAACACACAAATGAACCCATCTTTGTCAAACTGCTGCTCTACATCAGTTCCTTAAAGTGGCTGATTACATGTACTCTATGAGCAATTTCTTTTCACTCCACGCCTTGTCCGATGCAAGTGAAACATTACCCGTGTGGCGCCGTGTTATCAGAGCTCAGATAACCCTGCGGCGCTGATGCTTACTCTGCGTTTGGGCTTTCAAGGCGTTCTGGTTCATCTTCTGCTCCTGGCTTTTCATGGCTTTATCTGGCACCGTCACAACAGATGTCCTGCCAAAAAAGGAAAATTTAAAGCCAAGCGTGAGAATCCAGCCCGTATCCATACATACATTCATACACAAACACATACATATATACATACACACATACATGCATACATATGTACATATGCATCACACATAAACATACATACATAAATACATATGTACATACACACATACATACATATGTATCACACATACATACATACATATAAACCACAATGCATTTTTGCACTAAATCATCTGCAGTCCCCTCCATCGCCACTATACTGCAAGAGCATACCAGCATTCACCAAATGCCTCACCTCTGTTACAAAAGGAGGGAAGAGGAAGAGGAGGATGAGGAAGAAGCATCCTCCATCCAGCACAAAAGCAATACAATAACAACACTAATAAAAAAAAAAAAAAGACCAAAAAACAAAAATTAACGTTAATCCAGCCCATCAATCCATTTCCTCTTATCTGGACCGACTGTGATCTGTGCTCATCTGTGGTCTTCAGATACTGGCAATTATTCACCGGGGGAAAGAGCACGGGGGGGGGGGGGGGGGGGAGCGGGTTCTTTGGAGGCAGATCTGATGCAGGTTTGGGGAGGTGCGGGCCTGAAGGGCCAGCAGATAAGCAGCTGTCCTCTGAAGCTGGGCCGAGGCAGGGGGGCGGGGGGTTTGGGGGGGGGGGGGGGGGGTGGGCTGATGGGACAGGCCTCGGCCTCCGTGTCCAGCAGGCAAGCTCTCAGTCCCTTCCCTTCCTCCTACCCCCTGCCCCACTTACACCCTGGCAAGCATGTGCCTAGGCCCTGCCCTTACAACTGACCATTTCCTGGACACTGTACCTGAACTGACTGGACATCAATGAAAATCTATGAGATTTTGGCTTATTGCAGTCTCTTTGAGGGTATCTAGGGTATACAGTCTACACTAAAACATACAGACAGAAAAACACTAACAATTACACTGTTTACACAGACATGGAATACTGTATGTCACATTACATTATTGTCGTTTAGCAGATGCTCTCATCCAGAGCAACTTACATGCATAACATGATAACATGTAAAAACTGTAACCTATTAATACAGATTGAATATTTACCGAGGGTACAGCAGCAGTGCCCAAGAGCGGAAACGAACCAGCAACCTTTTGGTTACGAGCCCTGCTCCTTATCACTATGCTACACTGCCACCCCTGCCGTATATGGTTGTAATACTGCTCAGAGGAGGCTTTATTTTTCTTTATTCGGCAGAAGAGGTAGGATCAGATGGTTCCTTTCCTACTCGAGCGAGCGTGGGATTTATCGGTTTTCCATTGCTTTTCCTGCGTGCGTATCCCGTGGAGATCTGAGTGCACCACCGGGCGCCGAGGGCAACCGGAGAGGGATGCCCAAAGAGATCCGGCATCTCTCAGAGGAGCGGAGGGTGGTCGAGGGGGAAACGAAATCACCGCTCGCAGAATTCTATTCTGTTACCTGGCCGTGAAAGACGAGAACGTGGGTGCTGTCGCGGGGGGTGGGGGGGCTGCGCCGTGACACCCTCGCCCAGTTACACCCCCCGAAAACTCGCACTGCTCCTGATCACATGCGGGGGGATGCCTCGCCACAGCCCTGAGCCATTACCTGTCACCTGCGCCGATCAATGGGGGAAAAAATCTATTCCAATTTCATTCCGGCAGCTCAGTCATGACGGCAGACATGGGAGTAATCAATGGGTAAACCTCACTGCAAAAAAATAAAGGAAAAAAAATGCACCATTCTCACGTTCCAAATACCTGGAGGGATTTCCTGGGCTTCTCGGAGAAAGCCAGGCTGGGGAAATTCTCCAGGCAAATCGCAGAGCGTCAACACCAGTAAGGTGAAGATCTGTTTATCATTGAGTGGAAAAATTTTTTAAAGTATTTATCTACGCCCGAATATGGACATGTCACCACTCCCCATGCAAAAGCATAACAGTAAAAGGATTCATTTCCTCCGTCCGGTTCAGACAGGATGCCATCGTTCACGGCAGTGACCTTTGACCCGCCGTGCTGTTGACTGTGGCGACCCGGTAACAGCAGGGATATTACAAACGGTGCATGTTTAGGGCCCTCCTCCTTCACCGCAATCACTCTCATCTTTATTATTCCCATTCATCAGCCGCCCCTATCCACGGTCGACGTTACGAGGCAATTCGAGGGACGGTTCGAGCGTATCGGCGAACGAAAACACACTGAATTAAACTCCTGGTGGCCTTCCAATTCCACACATCTCGAAAGTCCTCAGGAATGCAGGGCTGTGTAAACAAACAGCAGGAGGAATATTTTTCCTGCTGATTTTCACTTCACATTTGACATGTGTAAATGGGTATGCTGTAAGTTCAGTCATTTCCAAAGCAGACTTATACATATGTGTGAGTATATACTGTATCCAGTTTATAAATGGATAAAATGTACAAACTGTAACCTATGTAATTCGCTCTGGATAAGAGCGTCTGCTAAATGTTGATAATGTAATGTAATATATATATTTATAATTCATATGAATGTTTGTTCTTGTAGGAAGCATAATTCAGTTTTGAAGATCTTATTGATCCACACTGCACGCTCCACAGGTCTGGACCTCCTGAGCCTGCTGGTCCAGGCATGTGGCTGTGGGGAGCAGCAGGTGACCGAGTAAAAGGAAAAAATGAAAAAAGAAAACAGGCAAAATTCCTCTCCGGCCAAAAGATTTATGCCAGGCAAAGAGGGCAGGCCATATTTCTTCAACACGGCTGCCTTTACCGTCCCGGTGGCACCGCAGGCGCCGTGCACGACTGTACGAACCACGAACCGCCCCCCCCCCCCCCCCCCCGCGACTGTATTTCTCCAACTTCACATTACAATCCCTTTAATTAACCGTTCCGACGGGGAACGAAATACGAAAAACCACAGCGACCTTGACTGGGATACCAGGAGAACATCTGCTTTTTCCACTTCCAGGTTAATTATCACCAAACGCAAAGGAGGACTTTTTTTTGTTTAAATGGGTCCCTGGGAAGAAGGGATACTTGTGGCTTCTCTAATTTTAGACAGATGAAAAGCCGGCGTGCATGCTGTACTGAAAGATGGGAAATGTACTCTCTCTTTCTCTCTCTCTCTTTCTCTCCCTCCCTCCCTCGGTCCTCTCCCATTTGTCTTACCATCTCCCTTCCCCTGTCTCTCTCGCTGACAGCAACCGAGTAAATAAACAGCCAACACTCCTTTGATGCTAATTACCCAGAGTTCAAGGTTGCGCTTTGTGATCAACCGCGCTGGGTAAACAGCGGGGAAAGAAGAAGAAAGGCAGATCGGGAGCACAGGAACTTACATAAATCAGTGGGAAAAAGATCTGGAGTTTGAAGTGCGAGACTGGGGACAAGGTTGGCCTTCGGGGGCCGTGTTGCCGGGCTCTTATGCTCAGTCATAGGAGACGGAGTCTTCCTGAACTCCACAATGGGCGGAGCTACCCTGAGCTGTCAATCAGCAACTCACCTGAACCAATCAAAAGGTATTGTAGGAGTCTCCAGAGTAAATCAGAGTCACTGACAGCCCATTATGGCTCCACCCATTTTGGAGTTTATGAGCCTGGATTCAACCGATACACTTCTTCTCAACTTTAACTGACACTTAAACGCAAGTGTTAATTTTTTCAGCACCAACAAAATCCGTTTAATTGACTTTGGGGACTGCTGAACTCGACAAACTGTGAAGAAAAAAAGTAACGCCTGCATTTAATTGTAAATCAAAGTAAAGGACAAATGTTGAATGATTGTAGGCCTGTACCTCCCACTACCACTTTCTTTGATGTAGGCAGTAGGGGTGTAGAGTATAATCTCTGTGTGATGCTACCGTTGGCACTTGCTAATGTGCCCTAATGAGGATCAGCGGGCAAGCAGACACTGAGGACCCTCCTCTGGGGGAGAGCACGGGGGGGGCTATTTACAGGGTCTGCCGTGCTCTGCGGAGTGTCCCGGGCAGGAAGGCAGGGCCAACAGGGACAATGACACTCCGTTGCCTTTTTTTTGGGGGGTGGCCGGCGGGGTCGTGTCAACCCGCGGTCACCGCAGTCACACAGGTAGTGGTGTCGACAATTCTGGCTCCCAACCAGGACTGAACTCTGGAAACAAACAGCAATTCTCACGCACCCCCCCCCCCTCCAAAAATCTAGCCTCCCTGCTTTATGCTGAGGCAGCTGGGACAGCACTGAACTCGGGTAGGAAGACTGGTAATCGACCCCTCCCCCCTCCCCCCAACCCCCAAGCACTGCAGATAACCACGCACAGGCCCCAGGCTGCGGACACTCTCTCACAACATCAGGAACGCCACTGTACCCCCCCCTGCATTTCCTCTACCTCCTTCTTACACTTTAACCTGTGAACCCCCAGCACCTGCATTCCCAGAAACAACACTGGCAACAGCCAGGTCGATTCATAGAGGAAAAGTGGCTTCCCATAAATCAAGATTATTAAAAAATATAAAATAAAAAAAAAAAAACAGACATCAACCTGGACTTACTCAGTTCGAGGAAAACATTTCCCGTCTATGCAGATCGCAAGTAGGCGGTGTGTGATTAGAAGGGAATGTGCTTAACATGTGTGAAATCAAATGGGTGAATTCAGTGCGCAAATATTCCCTCATTGGGAGCCTGCCTGAAACAGTGGAGTACAGTATCAATTTTTTTTTTTTTAAGGCTGTGAACGGCAAACCCCCCCCCCCCCCCCTCAGCGGAGCAGAAAAAGGTCGCGGCAGTAATTTAGCGCCCACTCCCGGGTCTTAGATGGGCACGGGAACTCCGGGAAATAATGTCACGCAGGATCAGTTGGAATCCTGAGAGTAATTACCACAGTCACCTGCAGTAAAAGTTGCTAAATTAACCAGACATGACCCGCAGCAAATGGAATACCACAAAATCAGTGGGGTTGGAGAGGGGGGCGGGTTGGAGCACAGTACCATGTAGGCACGTGACTTTCGATTCATTTCATATTCAAATATTTCACGGCTCCCAAGGCTGAACATAGGAATCCTCTGCTTTTTTCCCAAAGGCGGTTTATGAATCACCCATTCTTTCTTTGTAAATAACAACTCGCCGCAAAGAGATCGCACCCTCAGACAGGACAATTCAAAACGGCAGTGGATTATCAGTAATTTTATGCCGGGTTCTCGGGCCTCCTTTTCTGAATATTGATGGGAGGATAAACGTTGGCTTTTGCCTCAACGTTCGTTCATTAACGAGCACCTGAACGCTTATCCAAGCTATCGATCAGCGGGTGTCACGGTCGACTCGTTCGAATAATCAGATCTCGGGCCTCGTCCCCCGTGCTGGGGAGAGATGACTTACGGTTCTGGAGCGGAGCGCTTTGAGCGAGTGTTGCCACTTCGGTGGTCTCCATTACACCGTGAGAGGTTTTAAAGGAGTCTGTGCACGGGCCGAACGTGACAGTGAAACAGAGACGGAGGAGAGCCATGTAACAAACAGAACCTACAAAAAAAGTGGATTTAGGTGTGCACCACGTGAGTTGATTGTTCTTTGCCTAGTCTTATAATTGTGGATCATTTAAAGCTTTTCCAAAAGTGGAACAAAGACAGAGACGAGAAGGTATCGAGTCTTGTAGGTTGCCAGATTGCATAGGCCAACAATCCCCCTCCCTCACGAGAATATTAAAACTCACACACTGACAATCTGATGACTGTTGATCATGTCCAGTATGGTCCTCTATAAGGTCTGTAATGAGCAGAGTATGATGGTCAGGAAAACAATGATCTGAAAAATGAAAATGAGGCAGAATATGCTTTTCGAGGACAGCCCCCCTACCCCCTACCCCCCAGTTCAGCTCAATGGGAGGGGCGCATGGTGCATAGTTGCTATGGGGCTCCTGAGATAGCCTGCTTACTAAGCAACATTCTCCCCCAAACAAAGGTGTCCGCCCCAAGGTGTTGATGGGAAAACAATGTGTTCAGCAGCAAGGAAATGAGAAATACCCGAGCTGCCGTGTCGAGCAGCGAAAAGAATCAGGTCGTCGTGTAAAAAAACAAAAAAAATCACCTGATGCAGCAATAAGCAGTGATTCCAAACCGCCGTTACAAATGCTAGTCCAGTGGGTGTTCCCTGTTGTTCTGGTCTGCTGTTATTGCTCAGACTGAACTGGTGAGCAATCAGCACCTCCAATAACTGACCCTGTTGACTGGATGCGTAATTCAAAAACCAGGAACCAAAAAGGACGTGATCTGCTATTCGGCACAGTGGTAGATATTTGAAGCGACTTCACGCGCTTTGAAAATCCAAACCAAGATTTTCAGACGACATCTGTGAGCTGCGATTCCCAGGACATTGTAATAACTGAGCGCCGAACTACTACTCAAAGAGCAAGAAATGATATACAATTTCTTACCATTGTAATTACAGGGATTTACACTGGGGTAGAACAATGGCAGCTCTCAGAGGACTGGACTAAAGAGGAGAGAATGAAAGAGCAGGTATATCTAAATTTAGTCTGGGAATCCTACAGAAACACACCTGCACTCTGTTAACTGTGAATTACAATATGCATGAAAAACTGTTAAGAAGGGAGGAGGGCGGGCGGGAGAAAGGTAGAAAATTGCAGTAACAGTCCCCAACTTTGTGTTTTTAAAAGGAAGTAAATCTGAGCTCGGGGACCGTGCCCCCGAAAGCCCCTGAGAATCACAGAGGAAGGGTGGACTTTTTTGTGTGGCTCTCTTCAGAGGGAAAGAAAAAAAAAAAGAAGGAAGGAAGGAGGAAGATGGCATCCCCCTTCCGAGGGAGAGTGTATGTGAGGTCTCCAACCGCACCGTGCCATCAGTCACCAGCCTGACAGCGCCTCCCTTGTTCAGGATCTTTGAGTAATGTAGCCCTTACCGGCTGACTCTAATTTCCCATCACCCAGTTCTCCAGGCCTCTCCCACCAAAGGCCGTGCCTTTTTTTCCCCCCACAATCCTCTCTGCCTCAAGCCCTGCTGCAGCAACATGACCGGAAACACAACCCAGCGGAGACACCCCCGTGCAATCCGCAGCTTATCCGCACAAGAGTATGTGATTCATCCCGAAATTGCAGGATGCATTTTAGGGTACCCTTGCCACAGTAAACCAAAAAGCCCTGACAGAGACTGGCCAGTTCCCCCTGGAAGACTCCTCTGGGGTGGAGGCCAAGAGTTCCTGGATGATCAATACACACAATATTGAACACCTTGTACAACCAGGACCTGTGTAGCAGGGACAGAGAGTGTGACGCCGAGTGTGCTCTCAATCTGACCTCAGACGACTGAGGTCTCTCTTTTTTTATGCAGGCTGGTCTTTTAGGGTCAGTGTAAAATCACCACAGGCATATGATCTCACCCTTTTTCAGCACTGTGTCTGGATGGCAGTTTTATTCTGCAGGAATGCGCCCACTATTCAGCATTATAATAAATCATAACTTTAGGGACAAATGTAATGCCACAGTACAGCGGGCAATACTTCATAGCTACAGTGCATGGAAAGCTGTCCTGGGCTTAGCACCTTAAACTTTCACAAGAGTTATTTGTTTTACCTTTTCATTTGAGTCCGGTCCATCGAACAGTACAGTCTTATATGCAACACTGACAGTGAGCCAATTTCATTTCCCAGTGACCTGAATTTTAAAGGCAATGTAAGATGCTCCTTGTGATAAAGCCGTAAAAGATGGTCAGAGCAGACTGTGTAAGGGATGGGTGAAGGTGGTCAATTCGTTCCATTATGTTAGGTTTATTCATACTTTCAAGTTTATTTTTTAGAGAGCATTTTTTACAATTCAGGCTGTCGCAAAGCGCCTTTTAGCATAGTGTAGCATTGTGGATTTTCCAGAGGGAATAAAAAAAACAGAAAAAAACCGAACTGGGGGAAAAAACTGGAAAATTATTCCCTGACCCCAAAACAAAAAAGCGGTTGGGAGACTCCTGGAAAATAATGGAAATGCTAACGCAGGGCTACACATAAAAGGCTTGAGTTAATCATCAGGTAATATTTGTGCTCTTGTAATGAAGTGAACCTGAAGGGACACAGAGATTGTTCTGGGCGGCCCTGTCTCTCTGTGAGCCTAATACACCACTGCCACCCATGTCACATAGTGCCAAGCATCAGATAGGCCTTCTACAGAATCAGGCCACCAATGAGACAGCAGCTTCCTCTTTGTCTTCCCACCAATCGCCACGATGCCTCCCTCCTCCAATCCAGCTTCAGACAGAGTGCCGTGGTGTTTGCGCAATGAGTGTGATGGGTCCACCCATGGCCCCGTCAGCTCGATATTAAATAAATTAAGAGCGGCCCAGTGTAAATTATTCAGTTAACATTCCATCTCCTTAAAGAACAACCTCGTTAGAGCGCCTCATGAGTGGGAAGAAGTAAGACAAAAAGAGAGACAGGGGGAAAAAGAAGAAGAGGGGGTGAAGAAAGGGGGAAAACGAAGGAGAAGCCTACGCTGTCCTTCACCTGCAACTTGGTTAATAATTGCTGTTACACCTGTTACATCTACACGCTCCACTCACGGAGAAAATGGAACAGAGAGATGGTATCCATTCATTTTGGTCACAATCGCTTTAACACACACAATGGCAGCCATCTCGCACCTTGTCATATGCCTTGTAATTGAGACCATGTCCATTAACGGGCCCTCTCCAAATCCCCAATCAGTTAAACTTCACCATTAATTACCCCTGAAAACAGGAAGAGAAAACATCAATTTTTTTAAAAGAGTAAGCATAGGGACTATGTTTCGAAAACACGGTTATAAAGGTAACAAAATAGGGAAAAAAAAAAACACCTGAAGGAGAAAGCCAGGCCTTGAAAAGAACACATCAAAAGCCGGCGCTCTCTAAAGTGAGAAATCCCACAACTGAAAGCCTCACCATGAACTGTCCGGTAAGCCTCATTAGTAATGGATGAGGCCTGAGAAGGAGCTAAGAGACTCTTACTGAAAGGCGGGGGGGCCGGGGTGGGGGGTGCGGCAAATGAGGCCCGTGTCTTAAAACGGGATTAGTGTTCTGCGCACCGAGCGAAGCGGCAAAGGACAGGGGCGGAAATCAGATTCATAACCACGGCACTCACGCCTACCGGAGTTGCCCGGCCCTCTCACATTGATTTGAGCCAGGTCCTCTTGGACTGAGGTGACAGAGTGGCACGGCCTCCCTAACGGCTCTTCCTGTTTGTACAAAGCATATTAAGATAAGCCCTTCTCGGGATAACCACGCTCCCAGGCCTTTGTGGGCTGGCAGGTAGTGTAACGTAATGGCCAATCCACTCAGTCCTGTTAATAGTGTTACTCTCATATATGGATACCGGGATACTTTACTAGAACTTAATTTGCCGGAGTCTTATTAGCGCGTAGGTGCAGCAGTGTAGCATAGCGGTAAAGGGGCGGGGATCGGAACCCGAAAGTTTGCCAGTTCGAGTCCTCACTGGGGTACTGCTGCTGTGCCCTCGGGCAAGGTACTACCCGGAATTGTCGCAGTAAATATCTCACGGCATAAATGGAATACATGTAAAGACTGTAACCTATGTAAGCCTCCCTGGATAAGAACATCTGCTAAATGACAATAATGCAATGTAATGTGATGTGATGCCACAGGCCGATTGGGAGAGAAAGGAAAATTGGAAAAAAGTTCATCTCCACCTATGCGTCTCTAACCAGGATCCACCCCACCCCTCGCCGTCTCCCCATCCCACCGTGGCCAGCGCATCCAGCCGCTGTTTATTTGTGCCGGGGGGCACCTTTCCGTTTTCTCTCACCGAACAGTAAACACCTTACAGTGTAAATGATTACACTTGTGATTAAAGCTTTCCTCTTCAAAAGGCCCCCCGAGTTTACACAACCCCCGGCATAATGGAGTATGAAACGCAGTCTCGGGGACCGCCGTATATTTTTCCGGGCGGTAAACATTATTATCCCGGGCTTTGCGTATGTATTCATTTTTGTCCTTTTACCATGGCCTGCGTTTTATAATTAAGAGCAAATGTCATGCTGCCCGTGACAGGCTATTCATCTTGTTTTCCTATAAACTCAGGAAGCTCTTGCCCCGGGTGGAAAAGTGCACGTCGGTTTGTGTGTAAGAGGTACTGTATGTGTTTTTCAGATGGGGGGGGCGATGATAGAAAGAACTGAGAAAGGCATCCTGGAGAAATGTGTTGACCCACGGCCGCTGTTCTGATTTAAGAGAGTAAAACTCAGGCTGACATATCCATTCAGAGACTGTGTGCATATACATATATGCGATTATATACATATACATATATATATATATATACACACACACACACACACACATATGTATAGTACTATATGTGTGTGTGTGTGTGTAATGAATCATTGATTATCAGCTCTTTGTGAAAGCATTTCTTTCTCCTTTCTCTTTTGCCATTTGGAGTAACTTCCACAGCAAAGCTTCTCTCCCTTTCCCACCACACAGAGCCATGTGAGTGGGATCCCAGACTGAGATGCTCCCCGCTCTTGTTTTCTCTGGGCCTGACTGAGGCTAACCTCATTTGCGAGAGATAACATTAGACCCGGTGCCCTGGGAGCTGAAAATAGATTTATTGTAGGTACTGAGAGGGGAACTCCACCCGGCCCCCATGTCTGTGTGTGTGTGTGTGTGTGTGTGTGTGTGTGTGTGTGTGTGTGTGTGGGGGGGGTCAAATGGTCAGGAGCAGAGGGGTAGACCGACTCCTCACGTCCTTAGGTGTAATCCACAGATGCCGCACGGCCAGATCTCGATTCGGCCACTCCCCCCGTGGCAGACGGAGGCTGGCCTCTCTCAGCAGGCGGTCAGCACCTCTGACAAACGTCCCGGGAGGGAGGACCCATAAGGACTGGAGCTACACGGACAGAGTAATCTGATCTCCCTAAGAGGCTTCTCAGACAGTCCTTCCAGTCACAGACCGGTCCTGCCCGGCAGACACGCTGGCCGCCCGCGGAGCTGCGGTGCCGTGCCAGAGATGGGGACACCGCTCCGCCGAGAGGTGCCGAGTGTCACATCGAGCACAGAGATGAGCCGCCGTCCGCCACACACAGGTATTCTTAGACACAGCCCACGGGGCATTTCAAACACTAAAACAACGCTTTACCTTTCCGTCATATTCAAGGCATGCAAACAAACACACACACATACACAAGCATGTACAGGTTTATATACAAATACACACACACACATACACGCACACATGCACGCACATGCAAACACACACACACACACACACAAGCATGTACAGGTTTATATACAAATAGACACACACACATACACGCACACACACACGCACATGCACACACAGGTATATATACACATACAAACACCCACTGTATGTACATACACCAGTATACATACAAATACACACAGATGCACACACACAAAAATGAAAGTTCTATATAAAAAGTTCCTCAAACATTACCTCAAAGAGTTTTACTACAGAGAGTTTTAAAAAAACGATTTGCGAAAAGCGTTAGTTTAAATCTCGCAGCTGCTCCCGAGCCAAAATTAACTTCGACCACATGAAAAGCGTTGGCTCTATTTTAGGCCTAAAGAAAATTACACCTCTTCCCACCTCTATCTGGTATTAGACTGCAATTAGCGTGGTGCGGTGATCTCACGAGAGAGGGGTGCTGAAACTATCTCCTGAACATCACACACAGATCTCAATCCCAGGGTCCCTTACTCCCATTGTTCTCAAATAAACACCTCAGTGCAGATAAGAAAAAGTACCTACACCTGCTCTACAAGCAAACAGAAGCCAGGGAAACTACTTGATCGGCCCTACTGGGCTTCTTACGAACCAGCAACTGACTTGAGTGCTTGTTTGGTGCGTTCAGCTAAAAGGCTCTATCCTGGGGTGCATTTTCAAATGCTGATCTGTGTTGTTCCAGAAAAGAGTGAAGTTGCCCTCAGGTGTTTAATGATACCCATCAAAGAGTACGTTCAACACTTAAGCAATGACAGAGATGGAAAAAGACTACACCTCCTAGCAGAGCCCTTGGTCCTCACCCAAAGGCAACCCACCATTACCCCGAATTCTGCAAGTCCCTACTTACAGCAGATGGTGCAACGGGTTTTCATTTAAATCGGGCTCCTGCATTTTTAGCACTGGGTTATTAAAATCGGCCTGGCCTGGTTTGGCTAATTTTACCCCGGAATGTTAATTTCAGGTTAGGCCTGGATGTCTGACGAGACGATCCAAGAAGGAAAGTCATTAAGGTGTGGAAAGTAGCCCTGTGTAAACTCCTCCGACCTTTAAGACATCTGAAGGTGGGCGGCATGGCTGTACCGAACTTGCGTCTCCTCTGCCTAGTTCACCTCCTATACACGCACATGCTTTTTACTTCCTCTGATATCACCCATGGTCCTGTTAACAAGCAGAGAAATCTTATACCATCCCATCCTTTGCAGGTAACGCGGCTCTTACCGAAGGCATCAGCCTTTGCTTTAAGCATGCAGCCTGGAAGGGCTTTGAACCATCAGCTTTTACAGTGTGTCCTCTTTATGATAAAAGGGAAAGTATAGGCTGCACTGAATAATGCATTAAGTTTCAGCGATTTACAATGAGTGTGCATGTCAGATAAAACTGTGCCGGCGGCCGAAGAATTCGAGTTCTGATGCATTGCGTGTTCCTGCGCCATACCGCAATGGGCAAATGGCGAAGTGGCACGTACTGAGCAGTCTTTACCACGGAGACCATCCCTTCTCTTATGGGCTGAAACATGGGGACATCATGTTTAAAATATGCCTACGGTAAGGAAAGGACTTGTAGCGTTTAAAAAAAAAAAATGAAAAGATCTTTCTCTCAGATGAAAATCCTGCTGCTCTCCACGCCCGTAACTAAATCGGCTTCAGAGAAAGCTACAGAGGGTCCCCCCAGACTGGCCCAGAACCGGGGGAAGATAAACGGTAAAAGCTCGGCTCTGGAAAGCGGAAGATCAAAGCCAGTCTGATACCGGGACAAACGGATCAAAATCAGCCGGGATACGCAGAGGAGAGAGGCTCCTTTAAATTGATCCCAGGGAGACCTTCGAGCATTCGCAGAACACAGACACAGACATGGGGAGTGAAATCAGGCCCCCCCCATCCCGGACCCCCTAAGGGGAGGTGGGACTCAACACTACCCAGGAGTACAGGCGTTTCGGCGGGGTAGGCCGGCGTGTCCCTGCCTGACATGGAAATACAGCCGGCTTATTGACAGGAACAGTGTGCACGGCAAGGCCATCAGCCGTCAGCGGCAAACGTGAGCGGAGGCAGTTCCAATCTAATCTCCCTTCCCATTGGCTGTCACCGTGACGCTAGCCGTACGGGAAGGCGTGTGCAGTACTGTCGATGTGCACGCACTCCACACATCGACTCTCTCACTCCTCTCAAGAGTACAGATTAGCGAGTCGATGCTCTTCGGCCGAGTTCCACTGAGTTAAAGCAGACTTACATGAATACATTTTACATGAATACATTTTAGCTTATGCTTTGATACTCATTTATAATCTTACAAACTGCATTTTCAGTCAATTAATCATGAATGTCAACTTCAAATAATACTACATATACTAATTTGTATTTTATATTATGTATATAATTTCTGTTGATTTAAATACACTATATTATTTATATTAATTGTATTAGTTATTTTGCATTATTTTACATTACATATTATATTAAAAAGGGTGCAGTGCGAAGTGCTTGTACTGCCGTCTCCACTCTCGAGTGCCTCCTCTTTAAGAACTGGCCTCAGATCAGCCTGGGAACGGACCTCTCCAGCGGAGTTCGCTGGAACAACCGTATCACCTCGGCCCAGAAGCCCTCGCCAGTCGCCGCTGCCAGCTCTCAACTGCGTCCTCCAAACGCACGGCAGATGTTTGGACCAACCGCGGCCTCGCTGGACGAGGCCAGCCTGCGGAGGGATCGGGAGGAAGGGAGGAAGGGGGGAAGGGGGGAAGGGAAAGGAGGGATCGGGGAGGAAGGGAGGAAGGGGGGAAGGGAAAGGAGGGATCGGGGAGGAAGGGAGGAAGGGAAAGGAGGGATCGGGGAGGAAGGGAGGAAGGGGGGAAGGGAAAGGAGGGATCGGGGAGGAAGGGAGGAAGGGAGGAAGGGAAAGGAGGGATCGGGGAGGAAGGGAGGAAGGGAGGAAGGGAAAGGAGGGATCGGGGAGGAAGGGAGGAAGGGGGGAAGGGAAAGGAGGGATCGGGGAGGAAGGGAGGAAGGGAGGAAGGGGGAAGGGAAAGGAGGGATCGGGGAGGAAGGGAGGAAGGGAGGAAGGGAAAGGAGGGATCGGGGAGGAAGGGAGGAAGGGAGGAAGGGGGGAAGGGAAAGGAGGGATCGGGGAGGAAGGGAGGAAGGGAGGAAGGGAAAGGAGGGATCGGGGAGGAAGGGAGGAAGGGAGGAAGGGGGGAAGGGAAAGGAGGGATCGGGGAGGAAGGGAGGAAGGGGGGAAGGGAAAGGAGGGATCGGGGAGGAAGGGAGGAAGGGAGGAAGGGGGGAAGGGAAAGGAGGGATCGGGGAGGAAGGGAGGAAGGGAGGAAGGGGGGAAGGGAAAGGAGGGATCGGGGAGGAAGGGAGGAAGGGAGGAAGGGGGGATCGGGGAGGAAGGGAGGAAGGGAAAGGAGGGATCGGGGAGGAAGGGAGGAAGGGGGGAAGGGGGGAAGGGAAAGGAGGGATTGTGGACGGTGTTCAGATGTGAATACCTCACCTACACGCCACATCAGCCCGTAAAGGTGACTGATCAGAGTGAGAGAAGACATGCTGGCGGGAAACTGATCATTCTCACCTGGTCATGCCTTCAAGACATGGTAAACCTGCCACACTCGGTCTGAGAAAAACATACATGCATGTCTGTAATGATCGTCTCCACTGTCTTCTGCTGTGGATGCACTGTCACGAAAGGTTAAGAACAAGCACAGCGGCGGGAACCTGTCATTGCTGAAAGCAGACGGCAAGCCCCAGAGTGGACGCAACACAACATGCAGTAACAAAACCGCCAAAAGGAAGCGGTGCAATTCCAAAAGCACAAACACAGCGGCCAACGAGAATGGTCCCTGCTCTTTTCCGCCTACAAAATCAACGCAGCCGAATATCTACACGCAGACCCGTTCCACCCAGCTCCCCCGACTGGAAGTTTCCAGACAGCGATATTTTCTGTCTCCACTTCGGGGCCTGGTGCAGCTCCCCTGCGGTAAAACGCAGTCCCTCTCCGCCTTTGACGGCTGTCGTTTCGGTTCTCCTTACGGCGGGGGCCCTGGGCCAGCGGTCACGGCGGACGCTGTACTAAAGCTTACGTCACGGGAACCTTTGAATACCAGAACACCTGGAGCACGACTGTGTGCACGACGCCTGTCGCTGGGGAGGCGCGAGAGCAGACCGGGCAACGTCAACATACTGGAAAGAGAGAGAAACGAGGAGTGAGGAGGAGAGAGGGAAAGGAAAAAGAGGACAGACAGAGAGAGACAGAGGATAAAGAGACAGGAGAGGAGAGATAGAGAAAAGGAAAGGAAGAAAGGACTGACAGAGAGGACAGAGAGGATAAAGAGAGAGAGAGAGGAGAAACTGAGAGGAAGAAAGAGGGAAAGGGGGAGGGAAAGAGACAGACGAATGACAGAAAGAGAACGGGAGGATGAGGGAGATGGAGAGGGAGAGGGAAAGAGACAGTAATGACAGAGGACAGAGGATAAAGAGAGAGAGAGGAGAGACGGAGAGGGGGAAGGAGAGGGAAAAGGAAAAGGAGAGAGGACAGACAGAGAGGAAAAGGAGATGGAGATGTTTGACAGAGAGGATGGAGAGGATAAAGAGAGGAGAGATGGAGAGGGTGAAGGAGAGGGAGAAGGTAAGGGGAGAGTAGAAAGCCAGAGAGATATGAGAGAGAGAGGTTAACGAGGGAGAGCAACAGACAGAGAGAGACTGAGTGAGAGGAAGTCAGGGAGCAAGAGGGCGGGACAGACACATAAAGGAAGAGAAAGACAGAGAGAAAGCAGGAGAGACTGGGGGAAGATTGAGGGCCTGCCTGTGAAGAGGAGACTCATGTTGGCCATATGATTCTGCAAAACGTCCCCGCTCGTCCTTGGCCCCGCGTTTAACATATGGTGGACGATTAGCAGTCAGCCGACAGTGTCCCACACTAAGTGCTGTAACGAGGAGCCATCGCTGTTTTAATCAGGCTACTCTCCCCCCACTGACACGCTTTAAATGTTCCCTGTAATTGTGATCCACAGCGATGGAGAACTTTCCATTTGTACATTTACCCAAGGATACATTTGGAAACTTCTTGCTTTGAGCTTCATGGGGAAAAAGAACTGTTTTACTGACAGTTAATTTGTAAAGGCTGGTAGTCGTGAAAAAACTGGGCTCACGACAAGGAGATCTGGTTCAAACCTCAGGTGGGACCATTTCGCTGTACCCTTGAGCTAGGTGCTTAACCTGAATCTCTCCAGCAAATATCCATCTGTCTAAAGTGATACCAGGGGATACCATGCCAAAATGTAGGTCGGGCAAGTCAAAGTAATGCAAACAAGGTGCAGCTGTAGGAGACTCTGCTGTTAAATCACAGATCCAGACCCGCTAATCCACGGTTTCATCACAGTACACACCATTGGACGGAGAGCGTGATGGTTTCACCATGTTCAAACCTGTCCCTGCAATTGTTCTGGCCTTTGCGAGAAATGTAGTTGCATGGGAGAGGACTGTCCTTGAAAAACAGTGGGGCCGGCAGCCCCCAACTAACAGAGCGAAAGTGGTGGGTGATGCCCAGCTCGCGGGACAAACGCAACCCGCGTTGATGCAGGCCTGGCCAGTGACAGACAGCAGGCTGACGGCCTACACGGGGGGCGGCCTGGCCTCCGACTCGCCGATTAGCGTCTTCAGCCGGCCGCCGGAGCGCAGCATCGACGGCAGGCGAGGCGCAGGGCATGAATAAATTACAGCTTCATAAATAATCCAGTCGCTACTAATCTCGTTTCAGCGTCTGACCCCCCCGGAGAGGTCCTTGTAATGGGGCTCGCGGTCATGCTCTCTGCCTCCTGCGGAGGCCAGGGCTACTCCAGTTCACCGTGTGTGTAACTATCAAAGCACTGTTTGATATTTTGAAATAAATATATAACTAAATACATAAATACGTAAAAAACTATTCATCTGGCTTTTCCGCATTGAGACGTGTGTAATGAGTCTGGGAGACTCAAAGCGACAGGGGAGGGAAATCCGTTGTTATATGACTGATTCACAATTACCCCACTGCTGACCTTTTTTTTTTGAGGAACTTATTGTGACAAATTGATTCCTGCAAGACCAGACTCATCATTCAGGATAATTTTCTCGAGGATTTAAAAAAAAAGAGGCTCTATTTATAACGGCGAAGGGGCTCAGAGATTTGTTACCCTGTAGAATTGGGCGAGAGCGGGAATCAATCACCCGTTTTTTAGAAGACGACAACACAGTTTCCTTGCACCTTTCCGCCGAGCTGGCGGAGTGACGGCCCGCGGGGGCGATGAGGCATGGCTACGAGGAGCCAGACGCTGTCAAAAAAGGTGGGGCGTGGAATCGTCTCTAGCTGGCACATTGTAGACCCCTACTCCTGACTCAATGTGCACCATTTTGCATATTCTCTGTGTGCTTTGAGGGCCAAGAATGAATCTTGTGAACGCATTGCTTTTTACCCTACTTATTTTTTTTCCTCCACATACGATCCATTAATACGAACGTTTATTCTATGGGAAGTGATCCTTGCTCAAAGGCTAGGTAACAGCCCCATTTCTTTAATCATGACGCCACGCTGCCACTCTTACATCAATGGTCTGATTGCATAGGTTTAGACTGCCATGTACCGGGCAGTGCAAAGGAGATTCAATCCATTGAATTTTTCTCCATTGCAGGAGGTAGCATCGCGGCTAACTTCAAAATTACTCGCCGCCTGACCTGCTGCTTGCATGTCATTATTTGCTTGACGGAAACCCATCGTGCAGAGTAAATTGCATACCTTACGTTCTGTTTTTACACAGCTCCTCTCCGTCTGTAGAACTGGGTGTTTGCTGTGGCGATTCAGCCTATGATTCAGGGTACGATGGCGGCGGTATCGAGGCCGCTGCCCTGCCATGCCGCCACTACCTGGACACAGGACGTGCCGAGGTATCTGACTTCCTGCTTCCTCCTGCCCTCAGGGACGTCACTCACAGAGACAGAGCAGCCTTTGTGCGGGTGACCCTGCCTCTCTGATCTTAGTGCTGCACATCAGGCTTCAGAGGCTGCTGGGTGTCGGTAAGGGAAAGACGACTCTGTCTCGGGCTCAGACTCCACTTTTCCCTGGTCTTCTGGCTCTGTCCCTGGCTTAGCTCCACCCCAACCACCCTTTTTCTGTTTTAGCCTCCATTCTCCAAGGCTCTTTACCTGGTTTCGCCTCCTCTCAAAGTCTTTAAATGTCTTAAATATATCTGTCTTTCAAATTGCTAATTTGTCATTTTGCTTTTGTCATTTTGCTAACTTGTTCATTTTTTCATTGTTACGCGTTGGTTTGTAATTATCTGTCTATGTAAACCAGCCACTGAGTATCAAGCCTCACCTGTCTCTTCAAGCTTGTTAAATACAGGAGTGAGGCTGCAGTGCCATAAGTCCGTGTTGGTTTGGCTGTGTGCTTAGGCTGGTTCCTTTTGTTTGTTGGTTTTTAAGAAATAAATGACTATTTCTTGGACATTTGACCTTTCTGTTTCGTTTTTGTGAAAACTGTCAGCCAGCTTCTCCTCCTGTTGCTCCTCCTACCTCACTCAGTCATCCAGTACCCTATGACAGTACGTCTGCCTGCTTACCATGCCAGGCAGGTGGGTGGAAGGGGAGCGAAACTCTGTAACCCTACACCTAAAAACAGAGGTAATCTGGGAGAGGAAATCGAATGCGAAACCCTTGAGAGTTAGCAAAACAGCACAGCCGGTGAACTCCCGTGACCCGGACGTGCTGTAACCCTGCCGTGGCGGGCGGGACACGGAGGGCAAACACCTTCACCTAAAATAAAGAGCGACAGTCCAGCGTGTGCATCTGGCAGGTGGCGTCCCACCTGAGACCCCTCCAGGCCCAGACTAGCACTTCCAGCAGGTAGACACAATCGGCTGGACTCCACCCGCTGTCCGCTTTGCCCCGCTCAAATGTCACGGACGCTGTGAAACCGCCAGCTTAACCTTTTCTGTAAAAGCACCGTTCCCGTTCACTGGAGACATGACCCTCTGGGCTATTGGTGTTCCCGGTCTGAAATAGCAGTCGTGCTGTCTGCCTTGAATTTGTACTGAGAGTCAAAAGGAATGCGTCGCTTCGCATACTTTGGAAAACTGATTAAATCTTTCCAGTCATCACTTTGATGAAGTGATCATTCATAGGCTGCTACGTTGACTCATTAATCATAATGGGGATTGGGCGCAGGAAAACGAGGTGGCTCAACCTGTTAAACATCAAACCTGGTCAAAGTCTACAAAGAACAACGCAGAAGATCACCAGCTGGCCTTGCTTATTGAGAGAACAACATCTCTGTGCTGTCGCTATGCTGGAGAGCGGACCAGGTCCGTAACCTATTCCTTGCCATCTGCGGTGAACACAGCCAGCACTTTCTAACCTGGAAAGATGTTATGACCAAAAGAGGCTCCGTAAGTCTTCTAATGATGATTTTGTGAAGCTAGTAGGTAAATCTGCAGTGGTGAAATTTCTGCCTACAACCCAAGATGGCAAGTAACAGTACACTCACTTAGTCATAAACAGCTTTGTTTCCTTGACAAATGAGGACCGCTGCTGTCGTTCTGCAATGTTTATATTTCTTGATTTTCATGAGACATTCAACAAGTTATAATTACCTCCGGCCAATGTACCACAGTGCTTAGGCAATAATCACAGTCACTGCACTGATTGACAAGCTATCACAAGTGATTACTAAATAAAACTGACAGCAAATATATCTGAAACATCTAATTCAGCATACAGAATTTGCACACTTCATTATTCTAAAACACTACTTACATACTGATAAATTTATGCTGACGCTCAGTGCGCAAAACCTTTTTCACACTGTAATATTGACAGCAAAGCAAATGAGGAAAACCCTTTGAGCTCTTGTTGGGGCTTTATCTGTGTCATTTAGTCACGTTGAAAAAGAGGTCACCCTTTCAAACTCCTGCTCTCGACTAAGACTGCGGGGAAAAACAGCAAGCCGAAAGTTACTTGCGAGAGTTGTCACCACATCACAGATGGATTTAGGAAACCGAAATCTTTTACTTGACATAAAGAAGCCGTTTGAAGCGTAGAGGCTGTTTTAAACCTATCGCACATCAAAAAGACAAAAGAAACTGCTACGTTAAAGGCCTCACAAATAGAACGTGACTCTTATCTTCATCCACATCCACATTTGGGGAACAAACCCTGGCAGTATTTTCCATATGAGAGAGGGAAAGAAAGAATTGCGAAATTAGCATTTAAAAACAGCAATTAGTGTTTTTCAAAACAACGTCCTCCTTTCTTGTGGACAGAAATCCCATGGAACGTGAGAGAAAGAGCGTAACAAAAGCACACATTGCACCACCCTCCGACCCTGCAAGAAACACACACTGCACTTTCCAGCTGGGACCAACACAATAAACGCAATAACATTCTTTCAGTAGCCAAAATTCAAATTCAGATCAGTTACAGTATGTCTACCGTCACCTGAGCATTACCACAGTTCGGTTGTATCACACGTTTAAATATACTAATGTTTAGGATACTGATGTCAGACTGAGAAAGAGCTGTGAGAAAAACCACTCGCTATGGGTCCACCAACTGCTCTCCTTAAAGCCAACGACCGGGGACATGGCCTGCTGTTTCTAAACAAAATGACCAGCATCTCTGGCAACAGTTTTGAGCCTAGGTGGTTAAATGGAGTTCTACAATTAAAGTTCAACTGTACTACCCTAGTTGTAAGTTGTAGTAATAATGGTAGTCACAGTAGCAGCAGTATGAGCATAGCGGCATTTGAATGAGCAGCGTCAGTAGCATTGTCAGCACTAGTAGCAGCAGCAACATTAATATTAAGCACAGGAGTAGCAGAAGTAGTATTAGCAGGAACAGTAGTAGGCGTGGCACTGGCAATAACAGTAGTAGAGTAATTCATATTGGTAGTAGGAATAGCAGTACTATCAGTCAATCAGTCCAGTGTAACCCCTGATCAAGATATCACTCATGTTTATCTATAATGACTTTTACATTGTATAACTTTTGTTAGATAACATCTCAGGATTTTTATATAGGCATATATAGAAAGATCCCAGTATGTTCTGAGAGGTGTCTGAAGAGGTAACTCCAGTCACATGACAGAGCACTCTACTACTACAGCCCTCAGCACATTACATTACGTGCATTTAGCAGACACTCTTTTCCATAGCGACTTCCATCATAATAGAACATAACTGTATCCATTCAATTTAAACGAGCAGCAGTGTCAGACCAGGCTCACAACACTCCCAGACCAGTGAGTGTGAGCATAACACTATTCAAGCCCTACCACGAGTTAACTTGCGCACTCTGACAAGAGGCAAGTATACTACGATACAACAGTCCCTCGAACACAAATTCATAATACATCATAATACCACACATAAAATTAACATCAAGAGGTGGCAGGTGTTAGGGGGCAGGGATTGAAGTGGGACCAAAATGCAGTCTGAGGAGGTAGGTTTTCAGTCTGCGTTGGAAGATGGCCAGTGATTCCGCTGTCCTAGCCCCCGTGGGGAGTTCATCCCACCAATGAGGGACCAGTACTGACATAGTGTTCTAAGTTCTAAGAGCTGGTTTTCCTGTCCATGCAGGGAGCAGATTAACAGGGTCTTTTGCAGTGTGATGGCCACAGCGTTTTTGACCTCCAGCTGTGGGGTCTGGAAATGATTACAACTCGGAGGGCAATTAGTCAGAGCATCACATGGCTAAATTTAGCCTCGCTCGCCAGGTCTGTCACTGGGTCAGCACCGGGCTGTGTCATCAAACCCATCCAATCCGGACTTGATCTGAACCGACCATTACCTAGCAGGCGACCGTCCAGAAATGGGGTACAAGTGTATGGGAAAACCTGGGAGGAAGAAACGGTGAGACAGGAAAACGGTTCTGCATTTTCTGTGTGTGTGTGCGCGTGTGTGTGTGTGTGTGTGTGTGTGTGTGTGTGTGTGTGTGTGTGTGTGTGTTCCCATAGGTCACACCCTGGTAACTATTGCCTACACTGGAGGACAGTCTCCACTCCTGTTGTAAAGGTTTCCAAAGGAGACAGCCATGTCTCATCCATACAATGCCATGTGAGGGCACTATGGGCTGTTCACTGCACTGATTTTGATTTGAAGCATGACAGATAAAATCAACTTTGAAACCAAGGGAAAGTTTTTAGTTGGCTGTACCAAACAAACACAAGGCAAATGCCTTTTGGGATTTAAAAAACATTTGGCACTGCACATCCAACCAAATTTTCTCAGGTTTTATTGTCTCTCAGAACAAGCACAGATTGTTTTTCCAATGTATTAAATGCAGTAACAAATTGCTGTCTTGCTCTGTCTGGGCTGCCTTTTTGGAAGCGTGTATCAACACACTTCTCCTGTCAGAAACCAAATTCAGATCTCATGGTTTTGAACTTGTACCAATTTCAGCAGCTTGAAAGGATACACTCCCTGTGGAAGAGACACAAGTCCTGTTTCCCCAATCACTCAGTTCTGAATACAGACTGCCAAACAGAGAGTTTAACCAAAGAGGTCGCTGGTATGCCTCAGATGGGGATCAAATCCATAACCTAAAGACATCAGGCCCTACACCACCTGCTGGATCAATGAACTTTTCCTAGTGACACAATATGATGTGTACCTCACACAAGCATAAAAATATTGTACTTACTTTAGAAGCAAAGGTGTAACAACACGTGTTACCTAACAACCACACACCACTGACTGACACCAGAGCTGTATGTCTGGATTAAGCACAATTCCATATCAGTCCCCATGTGTTTGTATTGTAGCAATGTGTTGCTGTACACACATTCCTAAAGTAATTACAACATTCATGTAGCAAACACTCTTATCCAGAGTGACTTCTAGCACAAAAGAACAGGCAGGAAAAGGAGAGAAACAATATCATTAGATCATAATATAGGTAACATCATATACAGCGTTACCTTTTGTATGAAAAATACTTTAGAGCCCACTGTGCGCAGCAAACGGCCGTAGCTTTCATCTGTACACAATGTGAGGATTGACCCTTTGCACTCAAGGCCTCATAACTGGCACGTCGTTCAGAGAGCAGTGCTCTATCATAAAGATCGCTGATGGATACGGGGTTTAAAAAAAAAAAAAAAAAGCCAGAGCACAACCCCAGAAAGGGAGAGAACAAGAGCGAGAGCGAGAGATTTTTATCCTTAAAAACAGGAGGTCCACCCACGCATTCACCTGGGATCTCTCTTGGCCAGTTCAGGCAAGCCAGAAGGTTATAGGAGCCTGGGAATGTTTAACATCAAGAAAGCAATCAGAACGCAGTCAGAGCAGGGGGAATTGAGCAGGAAATGTGGAAAAAAGTAACCCTTTCCTGCCTTTCGAGAAAAAACACACATGCGCGCGCGTGAAAAATCTGACGGATTCCAACAAGAGCAAGAGCAGAGCAAGCTTCATAGAAGGAACGGGTACAGATTCGAAAAAAAGGGAAGAAACCTCATACGCCTTTGCATCTATCATGTCACCTCGCATGGAATTCAGAGGTCCCACACATGACACATAAAGGGGGTCCTGACTGCACTCCGGCATCCTGTTAGAGGAAGCGTTTTACTTTGCGTGAATCTGCTTACCACGTCCAGAAAGCTGAACTGCATGAGTTTGGGCTCTATAAAGAAAATTCGGTTTCGCACTACCGCTGAGATACCATGAGCTGACCATTAAATTAGCTATGACGCTGGTGACATAAACCAGCTATAGAATCACAACAGAAACAGGGATTCCTATTGTAACCCGGGCTCCATAGACTTATCACCAGACATTCTGGCACTGAGTAGCTGTATGTGTAGCCTGTGTTCTTTCTACAGAAACAAGGGGTGGAGGGGGGGGCTGGCTGATAACACACTAAACATGCACTGTGCTCTAACAACACAAGGAAAATGTGTGTTTTTGAGTGGGGGGGGGGGGGTCACAGACTCCTCTGCTGTGACATACATCAGCACCTTGCACAGAGGAAGTAACTAACAACAAACAGGATGATTACTGTATTTTTCACAGTAATGGCATCGTGGTCATGTCTGGAACAGAACAGACCAGCCTGCATTGTTATGTTTCCATGGGGGTTAATTTATAAACTTATCAAAGCAGTCAAGGGACTAATGGTTTTCAAATGTGAGGGGAATGTGATGTGATGGGGGGGAATGAAAGAAGAAATAAATAAATTCAAGAAAGTGTCCAATTATGTCAGGATGGGCTGGCCGTTTTAATATATTGTGCTCAACAATGATGGGTCATGATAGCACTTGCCAGTTAGATATGATATGAATTTGACAGGCCCCAGCCAAAAACACAGGTTGAAAAAGTTCTTGGGTCACAAGAGTCATAAATCAGATTCAAACACACATTTCTCCCACGCAGCTTTTTGGCTAATGTCGTGCCGTGTTTCGACATTCAGACAAAACCTTTGGAAGCACCGTAAGGTTAAGTACAAAATATATGTCTGTAAAAAAATGGAGTCCATTTTGGGGCTCAGGGCAGCCATAAACGCAAACGGCCGTACTGAAGGTAGAGCTAATAAAAACCTGTCATCCCATCTTCCCGCCGCAAGATGAAATAAAAATGTGACGCATCTTAAAGGCATTAAAGGTACGGGAGATCTACTCACTCGTGTCCTTGGGGCGATATCCTTTCTGGAGATAAATCCCGGGGACGTAAAGGAAACGTATGACGAATGCGCTAATCGCACATCTTCTGGGGGGAGGCCTACACGGAGGACATCGTTCAGCGGAATTCGTCCGCCAGTCCTCAGCGAGCCGTGCCGTGCCGTTTTTATTTCTCCGATCGAAAATCCCCCCTTTTCATGGCTGAATTCGGTACTGACACAATGCAGCTTTGCTCGCGCTGCAAAGATTTTAATCTTAATTGCTTTATTAATTAGCCGCGATTCCACGAGGCGATGCAATTCGCCGCCTCTTTTTCCGTGTCAGAGCAAATGTTGAACGGATGACTGTTCACAACATCCCCATATGGAAACGCCGTGCAGTTCCTCATTTTATGCGAAGCGATTGTTTTCCTACAATTACTTCTAAGGGGAAAAGGTCACCTTCAATAAAGCCAGACTCGGCTTCTTTAACAGGCGGCTGCGTCTGTGCCCGAGAGATGTGAACGTATTTGTTTTCCCTTGTTCAGTCGGGGGGGGGCGAGAGTAATGCGCGGAGTGGATTTATGTTTATTGTTTTCCAATGGAGGAAAGGCAGGCTTTGAGAAGCAACATCATCACCGCTGCCCCTTTGATAAATACGGCTAATAAGCGGGCAGTGCCTCCGCGAGGCATCTCTCACAGCGAATCGATGACGCGCTAAACCGGAGTCCCGAGAGCCGAGAAATCTCAGACCGCGGAGAAAGACATTAAGGAAATCGCATTTATTTTCCTCTCGTTTTAATAATCTGTCCGTTCATTAAACCACGCACTGCCGTCCTTGACACCCCCCACCCCTCCCTTACACAAACCTCTCTGCGATGTTCGCTGCAGCTCATCGTAAACGAACGGGGGGGGGGCTTCGTCAGCGGCCGGCGGGGGCGCCGGAGCGGCTTGTGCGCCCTCTTTTCGCCCGCCCGAAAGCGAGCCGCGGAGCGGTGAGGTCCGACGAGGCCAAAACGGGCCGGTGCCAGGCCGATAAAGAAAGGAGGAAAGGAGGCCCGATCCAGCCACCCAGCTGCATGCTATTACTCCATCCCTGCACTGCACAGGAAACGAACAATCATTTAGCACTGACAGGTACACGCTGAACCTCGCTATCTCCCCACTAAAACCTACCAAATAATGTATTACAGCAGATTAGCATCAACCTAGTGCTTCACTCAAGGTTTTTTTTGTTTTTTTTTTTTTTTTAGCTGAGGTCAACGTTGTACCTCTCTGTATGCGGTCAAGTATTTTATTTATTTATTTATTTATTTATTTTATTCAAGGGGATAAAAGATCAAGTGCAAAACCCTCTTGAAAAAGGCCACCAATGAGACCAAAAAAAAAAAACAGCAGGAAAAAAAACAAGTATTTGAAACACTTTTCTGGTCCTGAAAAGTACTAATTTACGGGGCTCCTGTGAGCCGGAGCAGGTTTAGCGTGTCCGGCTTCAACTGGAGTGTAACTGACGCCGTGCCTTAACGGGCCGCCAGATCCTCGGACCGCGGAGAGGGGAGCCGGCTGTGAATTTTGGGTCCGGCTTTTGACAGTAAAAGCATCTGAAAGTGATCTACGGTCGCCTCCGGAGCGCCTGCGTCCGCCCCGCCGCGTCTGAGACGCCGGGGCTGCGGTGCGTTTGGAACTGCTGCGATCGGAACTGAGACCCGGACTCCGGGCGCGAAAGGCATTGCGTCATTTCGGCTGCGCCGCCGGCCAAGTCTTAACTCTAATCTCCGTGTGGGTTTTCACAGCGCAACACGTTGCTAAAGCAAAGCTGTCCTGGACAGAGTGTGAGCTACACATGTGAGGTAAGTTCCGTTTACTTCCAGCTCCACGGATAACGGGCACAAGGCGAGTACAGTGATATTTGTTTGCAGAAAGACTGCAAGGCCTATACACTACACTTGTTTTGTTTTAAATTCTTTCTTTTAAATTCTTCTTTTAAATTCTAATATAATTCTAACATATCGCAGGATGTTTCTTTGCAGCGTTTTAGTGGTGAGTAAAGGTTATAGCACAGCATAGTGGATACAGAGCTGTGCTGTGTCCCCAGAGGGTTATGGGTTCAAGTCCCGAGTGGTGCCCTGCATTTGTACCTTTGAACAAGGTGCTTAACTTGAAAGTCTTCAGTAAAAAGCTCTGTTTTTCAAACAGACAGGTAGGATATTATATATATATATATATGTATATATATATAAAACCCAGGCAAAATAAATATTTCTCAACAGACCTATAGCCTCTCTTGGGTTGTATCCTTCAGGGCAAAAGTGTTGTTTTTGTTGTTAAAAATATTCCATTCCACACATGGTAAACAAACTAAAAAAAACAGCGCTATGTCCACAGAGGGCTGCAGAGTGCACCTGAATGCACAGCAAACTAATAACCAATCAGAGCATCCCGCTAGCCTGTCCGTTCCCCAGCACCGCCCCAGGCACCGAGCCCTCCTCTCACCACACTCATATTTCAGACAACAGATGTCTCATCTATGCAAACAACCGGAATATCAAACTCACGGCTGGGTCACGAAGACTGCCCTTCCTGCCTCTGAAATCGTCTTTCGTCTACTTGGTGAAATAAGACTTGAAGAGTATTTTCCTCGATGTAAATGAATGTATTGTGGTCATCGCTGACTTTGAATAAAGGTAACTGTGAGCATGCTGAAGAAGAGAAGACCTGAATCATGACACTGTCTGCAAGCCTGAAAGGTGCACACGTCTCAGATGAGTCGTTAAAGTTCAAAACAGCATGGGGTATTTCCAGCCTCTGAGCTTCAGAGACAGAGACAGGTCTACACAACATGGCAGATGAGAGCTCCTTCATATAGCTGAAATACCAGGCCTGACCTGACCTGACCTGGAAATGGTCTACCATCTGGGATGGGGGGGTGGGGGGGTTGCGTATGCTACAGACACACACACACACACACACACACACACACACACACCCATCCACATGCACTAACACACACACATGCACACACCTACCCATGCAGTAAAACACACACACACATACACACACACACACACGCTTGTTGACAGTGAGTCAGCTCCATTCCAACACACGTCTTTGCCACAGCCCGCCCCCTTAGAGTCCCAACAGAGACAGCAGGGGATCGGACTATCCAATAAGAAAGAGCTGGCTGAGGCATGGCCCACGAACTGGCCAATGGTAACCCAGACCGAGGCAATGCCTAACAGGAGCAAGGCCGCCCCAAGTCAACAGCTTACATCAGTGTCTTTTTATGGGAGCGGCTCGGCGTAGCTTTTACCTGATGTTCTACTTGTTGAGGGAGCGACATTCTCTAGGCATAAAATGATGCCTGCCCCACATTTCTGCCTGACCTATGGAGTAAGGCAAGCTCCTTCATAGCTATGTTTCCATTTTTCATATCTAAATAAAATCACGGATGATTGTGGGCGCTTCACCAAGCCACGAACAACAGCTTCTTGGTGCAAACCCAAGCTACATACCACAGTACCCCCCCCCATCCATGTTATTCTGGTCTGCCATTGCAGCTAACTAGGCACTAAATATACCCTATCTCCATGGAGTTAAGGTGGGTGTCACCTAGCACAAGAACATATTCATGGCCATTTGCTGAGTAGGTGCATTTGAAGGTGGAACTGCTTTGGAATTAGAATACGATGAAGTGGGGGAAAAACAAGCGAGGGCCTAGTGAGGGCCGTTTTTATTGTTGTTTATTTTCTAGTTTACAAGAAAACTTAAATCCACATTACTGTGTGTAACAACCCATTTATAAACACAGAGGAAGCCTCCTGAGCTGCCCAAATCACATTATTGGCATTTAAGCAGACTTCCTTATCCAGAGCGAATTACACAGTTTACAATTTTTTATATGTTACCCATTTATACAGCTGGATATTTACTGAGGCAGCTCTGGGTTAAGTTCCTTGTCCGAGGGTACAACAGCAGTGCCCCAGCGGGGGACTGAACCGGCAACCTTTTGGTTACGAGTTCTGCTCCTTGCCGCTATGCTATACTGCTGACCCCATTATTTTAATTTGTCTGAATCGGAGGCATCAGCGGTCAAGGAACTGCGGCTGTCGTTAATTAATGGCGGGGACCGCCCATGGAAGGTTTGAGTAATGGCGGTGCAATGCGATCCAGGCGACCGCAACCGCGAGGGAGGGCGCCTGCGCTTAAATCAAAGGCATGGGGCGTGAGGAGAGGTTCGAGGCACCAGGAGGAACATCCAATCATAAAAAAGCCTCCACGTCTCTCTCCCCCGTAGGTACACGTCTCACGTCTCGGCCATTGCAGGAGCGGGCGACGCTCCACGGAGCCTCTCCCCTCCCCAGGGTAGCTCGATCCGCCTTTCCCCCGTCCCCTCTCCTGTGACCCCGGCGACTCCCCCGGCTAAACACGGCTTCCTGTTTACGCGGCGCACGGGGCTCAGTTTTCAGCGGCCCAGACTCGGTGACATCTGTGAGGCTCTTCAGGCCCCAAAGCGGAGGACCACACAGCGGTTGCGGTGTTTACCCCATTACAGAACACCTGGAGCTCCTTTTCCTTTATCTTGCCTGTGTAATTTCAGCTGTTTGTGACTGTGTTTCAGTCCAGGCCTTCGCAGAATAAACTCAGGTATAAACTCTGAATACCTTCATCATGGACAGAGCAGTTACTTCACTTGAGAGTGAAGTCTTTTATTTTTCTCGAACTTCACTGCTCGTTTCTGCCTTCTGTGGGCATTTTACGTGGCTATAGAATCTGATTGAGAAAGATCTATTCCATGGAGTAATTGCACCAATCAGAGTGGAGCACGGGTAACAAAACAAGTGAGAATCCCTAATTGGACCAATCAGAGTGGAGCATGGGTAACAAAACAAGTGAGAATCCCTATCAGCATGGTTTTGTGGCTTGCTGACAGACGCAAGTTGCGCTTGGGGCAGAGAATGCTGCAGCATGTATAGTACTAGTCAAAAGTCTGGACACACCTGATTAAGATAATAGGTAACATGCATTCAAAGACATTTTGATCTAAAGACTTATGCTTAAAAGCTTGAAATTTGTTTCTTAGGCATTAACTTCACTATTTATATTTGTCTATGTACAAATTTCTTTGCAAAAAAAAAGTATATTTACAAAATACAAGCTAGAGACAAAGGCTACTTTTTTGGCTACTCTTTGGAGAATCTAAAATATAAGAGTTTTGAATTGTTTAACACTTTTTTTTGGTCACTGCATAATTCCAGTTGTGTTATTTCGTAGTTTTGATGTCTTTACTATTATTCTAAAATGTGAAAAATAGTAAAAATAAAGAAAAATCCTTCTATGAGTAGGTGTGTCAAAACTTTAGACTGATACTGTAATTCTACGCATTTGCAGAGATGACAAATCCATCAACAGGTTGTGCTTAGGGCACAGTAAGCCGCGGCGTGTAATTCAGTGCATTTAAGGATGAGTTGATGAATCAGTCTCACAGATTCCCTCCTACAGGCCAATCAATCAAGCCGTTCAGAGTGTCAGGCACGCGAGTGGCTGCTTTATCGTACGTTAATTAATTAGACAAGAGAAAACGGGGAGACGCAGTGGCACAACCGCACACTCAATCATTCCTTCACGGGGAAGGAGCGTCTTGTTTTTGTCTTTTGAGAGAAGATGCAGGAATGCGCAAGTGGGGAAGCCGCCGGCCAGAATCAACAGCCTGCCCGGGATCACAGTGAAGCAGGGTCCAAAAAAAAAAGGACCGCGTGCGCGTCTTCAGCCGAGAAACAGACATTAATGACCGTTTCCATGTTTATTTGTACCACACGGACAAAGGATATGGAGGATATTTCTCCTGCATGTGGCCTTGCCAAAGCAAAGCTTGCCAGTACAGCTGATCGTACTGAGCTGAGCTGAGCTGAGCTGAGCTGATGATGCAACACAAACTGAACCCAGATCTGTAAAATCTTGGTTTAGTCGCATGAATGCAGTGGGGACTTTCTCCGGCCTTAGACTGAGAACCGGTGAAACACGTGCATGCACAACGATTGTCTCCCACACAAACAGAGCTGCCGAGTTGCGCGTTTCAGCATTCTGCGAAAACCAAGCGCAGACGAGCAATATTAACACGCCCTCGTCAATGATGCGTTAAAGGCAGGATGCCTGGGTTGTGTATTGCTTTGCATTTGCTGTAGCTCTGTGGCTTTATGGTTAAATACACAACACACAGCATGCGGTCATGCTGACAGCTACAGTTTTGCTCTTATAAACAAAAAATGTGAGTCATCTCATCAGGTATGGTAGCACTGTGAGTCACCCAATAAATACTGTGGGTAAAATGGAGGTTTGCTTAAACACTGGACACGGCCACAGCCCCGGGGGAATCCACAGTTTGGTGTATCCCTGAGGTGACCAAAACAACAAAAAAAAAAGAAAACAGCTAACAGTAACTTTTGAAATGTTTATGCTTTTTTCAGCTGTGTCTGTGGGTGTCTACTGGTTTGAGTCACTGCCATTAAAACAAAGATGTGACGCGAAGTATCATGAGGCATTAATTTCTCTTTCGGGTAAAATGCATAGATCTTATCTTCACATTGTTTCTGAGCGCTCTCTTATAAATAACACGCTGCTTAAATCACCGAAGGACGCTCTAACCCAAAGGTAGCTTTTCAAAGAACAACCCCAGGGCTATTTCCGGAAGCCCGTCAAGGCCATGGCATGAACTGAAGGCCTCAGTACCCACATTGGATGCTCAGACCAAAGCATATCATTGGGCTGTCCAAAAACATTACCTCAACACAACTTCATATTTAGACAGATGAGAGTCAGGTGTAATAGTCGTGGAATGACATGCTTCTGTCCAATGTCTCATTTCCACTTGCATGTAGTTATGCAATGGAAAGACTAAAATAAATCATTGTACATTTTTTTTTCCCTGAGAGCTGGCTGCCTAGACTGCTAGCTTACAAACACAACCAATATTTCATAACACTCTGACTGGATTAATGTCCATTTAGGATGCCAGTTAGGACACTTCCGTATAATAAAACACATTTGTCCGTTTCTCTAAATGCAGAAAACAGTGCTATTAACTTCATAACTGTTTATAAAATATAGGCTCATACCACCTATTCACACCGAAGCGTGACTGGGAAGGAAATAAACAGAACACATGCATGCAGGTTGCTCAATCAAGGTGAATGGCTAAAGCCAGCCAAGATATTAACCTTGCCCCGGTGCAAGCTGAACTCCAAACAAAGAGAACACTGACATTAAAAACATTATATCAGGGTTGTTTAGATTTTACCAGATAAAATTACTAGTCTGAGGCCTTTTCATTATTTAGGTAAAAAAAAAAAAAAAAAAGTATTTGGACAGCCCCTTTTCTATGCTCTCTCTTCCCCCAGACGGCACCACCACCAAGGCCTTCCCGAAACCCCGGAGAAAGCCAGCGCGTGCAATTACTCACAAATTTAGCATGCACCAGGCTATTACCGCAGCCATTTTCTCCCGCAAAGTGACAATTTAATCACAGTTTAATCTTTTATGCACTTTCCATGTCCAAGGTGTGGGCTGCCTGCCTTTCACTGTACCAGGTGAGGCAGGCCGTTCCTTAAAAAATAAACAGACATCAGATCCTCTAAGGTCAGCAAAGCGGCTCAGTATTTCATATACTGTTGTTTTGATTTTTAATTTATTGATTTTTTTTTTCAGGTTGTGATTACAAACAGAAGAGGCATTTTGGTACGTGGAGGGTACACAAAAAAATCATTTGATTTCTGCAAACTAAAGAAAAACTCAGAGACTAGATACAATCTCAAGGTCCAAACTTCGAAAAATATTTGTCAGGCCAAAAAGAAAGCCCAAATGGTTTTAAGAAAATATTTTAAAATGTTCCCAGTTATATATTGGACAGAGGAACAAACAGTTTGCCAAAATTCAATGTAATGCCATAATTACGCTGAAAAAAACTCCCTTAAAAGAGGCCATTATGACGCTTATTTAAGATTACATTACATCACGTTAGTCAAAAATTCCACAGAAAACTGGGCTTCAGCTGCGGTTCGCTGTATCAAGATTCTGTTCACATTCTAAAGTCCCCAAAAGAGACCATTTGAAATGGAGATCTTTCCCAGAAAGCTGACATACTAATAAAATAAAAATGACTATTTTTCCTTTTGAGAGCAAAGTTAGGATTTACCACATCCCACAGAATACCACTGGTCATAACTACACGCATGCATGTAAAAGAGTACTTTGATATAAAGTTGCACATGTATAATTTAAAAATCATACATGCTCATAAAACTTCCGTTTATAAATCCTGTGACATTGTTTTTATAGCCAGTTCCACTGATAATGTCTTCAATTAGCATGGCTGTATTGGCGTGAACTTTGCACACCTCAGAACAACACGAATCAGAATGTCGAAGAAACCTGCTAACCATCACTTCAAAGAGACCAACTGCGGGTTGAACATGAGTTCAGGCAAGAAATCTCTCTCCATCTCCCGTAACAAAACGTGTGATGTTGACTCGGGTTAGGATGGACCGGAAATGTTAAATAAGCAGCCCCGCTTTGAAAGCCGTTCCTTGACTCCTGCTTTACCCTGTCTCTTACCACATGTGAAACCACACTGTGCCTGCTCCCATGCCAAAATAAACCCTCGCATCGTCCAAAAGGGAGTGTGTTTACTGTGAATGCAAGTCAGAGCACTCCCGGGGGGAAACTGCAATCCGCATTTGCGTTAAAAATATGCAGCGTTGTACCTCGTAAGCGGTCTCCTCTGGAGAAACGTCAGTTCCTAGCAATGGTATGGGCAGCCGTCTCTCAAAACAACTAAATAAGACGTTGCAATATTTATAGCCATGGTTTTGGGAGGTGGTATTAATATTACATTTGACTTGAGTATGTTCACATTTAGGCTAACCTGCACATTCAAACACTGCTGTGTTGGCATTGCCTGTAAAATCTCTGCCTGAATTGCGTAGGAGGAGAACACAGCACTTCAGTTTGACTCTGAGTGTGCATCCTAACACTGGCTTCTGAAGGCCACACGGGCCCTGCTGAACGCCTCCCATCACAGGATTGGGTGGTGGTGTATCAGTCTGTCTGTCCATCTGTCATTCCAGCATGGGAGGGGTCAAAGTTGGAAAAAAGAATAGATTTGCTCTGATGGACTTTCCCCCTTCTCCTCTTTGCCAGCTACAATTACAAATCCCCCAATGCAGTCATGAAATATTTCCCCTGCAAACCCTTAATAAAACAGTGCTTTAAAAGTGCAGTATGTTTCCCCAATATCACTGTACACCCACAAAATTTATTTTTTTCATTGCGTGTATATGTGGCATCTGGTAGACTGACATGTCACGTAATGTGACTACTCATCTGAACTAAGCAGATGCCACATTTGGGATCCTGAAACTCCAGGTAAAAAAATATGACTTAGAGTAGGTAATACCACTCTCACTCTTTAAAATGTCTGACATTATTTCTAGAATGGGACATTAAAGAATGCAGACTATTTGCTATACTTTGTCTAAAGCAGGTACACCTCCTTGGGTTCCAAGCACTTGTGTTCAAAAGCAGTTATACGACCTGACCAATTAATAAGTAAGGAAAGATGTACATTCAACACTCAGCAAGTGTCTCACATTTTGAAAACAGGGGGACTCTGCCAAGGGGTTTTTCCTTGTTAAAATACTTCTAAAACAAGGAACCTTCTTTTCCTTCAAAAGGAAGTAAAACTTGCCTCATTGAGCAGCTGCCCTATAAAGATTCATGCTTCTCATTTTCTCTTCTTTAATATTAAAACCTGTTTCAATTGGGATATAAATTTCACCAAGCAGCTTCAGCACCGTGAAAGTGTGCAGTGTGCAGTGCAGTAAAGTTTAATAATGCGCTGGAAAGGAACAGCCCAGAAACTTCTATGCCATTTCAGATATGCTGGTTCTGTTAGAACATAGGAGGCTGGCCTACATTCTGCGGATACCTTCACTAAGTTAACATTTACCTTAGTGTTTGTAATTCTTCAGTTGTCCATCTTACACATGAAATCAGTCTGAAGTGCACTGTCCATAACTTTCACCAATAGAATTTAACAAATGAGGCTCATACCCCCCAAACACACACACACACACACACACACACCTCTCACAGCATGAGGTCGAATATCAGTGGAATGAAAAGAAAATGTTATATAAGAATGAAAATTATGTCTTATCCTTGACATCTCATGACAAGGTGCATTCTGGTTAGACTGAAAAGCAGCTTTTTGATAATCCAAGTCCTTATTTAACGCAAGAAGGAATTTCAGTTATAATTCTTCAATGGGTCAGTATATGAAGGGTTTGACAAGTATATGAAGACAACGCCTGGACTGGAAACAACTGTGCCATCTATATAATTGGAGATTATCTGCTGCCGACAGCAAAAACAGTACTCATGATACAGGACACAGCCAGGATCATGATCCAAGATTTCCCCAGCTTTGATCTTTATGCAGGTGAGTCGTTCATGACGTTCACAAAAGATGCCTAGCAACCGCCAGAACGTGTCTGACCGATACGTTATTGTATACATATAGAGCGGAAAGGACAGACGGCGGGGAGCCAACGGGCTTCTCTAATGAGGAACTCTCGTCCTCGGGCTTCGACCGTCTGTCAAAGAACGGCTTCGCTAATTATCCCCTGTAGAAATGCTGGCTTCAGAAAGCCTCACTTTTATCAACAACAAAACTGACATCAAATTGGCATAACTGGTTGCCATCTGTGGGCCTGGTGTCACCAGCAACGCATAATACGGCTGACCAGCCTGAATGCCACGTTACAGCTGACCCTTGTTTCGAGACACACCGAACCACTGAGAAAAGTAAATAAATCGATTCGAATGTTTGTCATGTCAGATAGAATCGATTTCTTACACTCGTGATTTGAATCCCGAATGATTCAATTTGCGCTGGTCATCAGCTTGGAGTCTAGCTATGATACACGGATTAACTGGGCAAATGCGCAACGGGAAAGTAAATTAATGAATTGGTGAGACTTGGATTAATTTCTGGAACAAACGACCGTGTCTGTTCAGTGCAATTACGCTTTTGTTTTCAAGGAGGGCTTTAATGATGATTTGCGTCGGGGGAAACCCCATTCACACATGGGTATCGAAATGATTTGCTGGCAGCGATTCATTGCGCGACGCGCTGGGGAGCTGAAGGACGGTTGCTCGGCAAGCATGTGAGACTATTTTGGACCGTGTTCTGAGACACACAGAGAAGGGGGCAGGGAGTGTAAACATGACTGCGCGCACACACACAACTTGCTTGCATCACATTCTTGACATCTGCTTGGAACAATTTCATTACTGGATAGCAATTCATCACACATGTTCTTAAGGGTTCGAGGGTGCCTTTACACGCCAGCCAAGTTGACTTTAAAAGTAAGCACGGTCAAACAGTTTTGTTGGTAGTTGGTGCAGATGGTAAACCGCTCAACAGGAGGTGTGATGATCTGGGAGCCATTGGTGATTTAGCAGAAGGGACACCTTTCACAATTAACTCAAGCTTTTCCCCACCGTGGCTGTAGCTAACTAAATGAACGATAGCAGTGCTATACATCACACTGGTTGCCTGGAGAGTTACAAAAGCTCACTAAATGCCGCTGTTTCTGGATATGATTAGCTTGCTAGCTAGCCAAATTCATAAACCCACAGACTGTCCACAGCGGATTAGCTAGCTAGCAAGCCTTTTTTCTTCAGGGCAATAATACGTGAACATTTACGGAATGGCGTCCATTAAATTGCAAGGTTTACACAACTATAGCCAATGTAACCAACGTATGGCAGGCACGTACGTGTAACTAAGCAGCTAGCTAACAAGTACCTATTTTAGCAACTGTTTTTCCTCCTTACTTCGAGAGGCCACAGTCTGCAATTGCACTGTACACTCCTATTGGCTGAAATGACGGCCGTAGTAATATTATCCAGGAACCCTATTGGGTTTCATTTTCTGTACCAAATGCGTATCAAAATAATTGTAACACAGTAAACCTCACCTTTCCGGTATTTCGTCCGGATCGTATATAGGTTTCTTCATTCATATAGCAAGTGCAACACATTAATTCTCCTGCTGAACAGCAGCTCTGTATAACTGTTTCATTACAGCCATTTTGAGCTATACCTTCTAACTAAAACCGAGGGGGAAATTGCCTGGTACGATTATCGCCTGTTCTCACCCTGTACATATTTAGCTCAGTTTTACCTTTTTAATAAAGACATATATGTTTTTAAATTAATATTTCTTCATCAATGTGATATTAGGTGTGATTTAAAGACTCATACGTTTAACAATTTGTACATCCTCCCTTTTCACTTAAAATGGTACAGTTCAGGCAACACTGGGTCATCTTGTGAAATGTGACCAATCAACAACCTCTAAATGTATCCGTCCAATAATGTCATGTTGTCAGTGTGTTGTCTCCGCCCACCTCCGTGACAGAGTTAAATTTGCGAGCAGAAGCGGCGTGGTTTGCACGTTGGATTGAATTGAAGAAGTTGCGAAAGACGGGTTGACATCTCAACGTTAATTAGCCAGCCAGCTAGCTAATCAATATTCCACGTGTATTTGCTATTACGGCGGACATCAAGGCTTCTTAAGTTAAAGAGGGAATGCTAGCTAACAGTTTGAGTAACGCCAGTTCAGGTATTTTGGGGGATGTGCTCGCTAACGTAAGCGTTTCGCTTAGACTTCGATTAGTTGGCCAGCTTCTGTTGGTTGGAGAACGACAATTATATTTCATTACCGATCAGCGAGCTAGCTTACTGGGCCAATGGCTATGCCGTTTTCAGGTGTTTAGATTTTCATTTATGTTTACGTTTTACGTTACGTTAGCTAACATTAATCTGTATCGGTCAGTCGCAGTGTTGAGTACCCTGCAGTGGCTTGCACTGGAGTAACGTTGTTTTACTTGCCTTAAGTTGCCTTTGAGTTATCATTTTACGTTGTCTGCGCGTACTGCAGTTGTGAATTGACATAACTTTCATATTAGCCGTGTTAATTCTTGTGTATATCCAATGCTTGTGTATGTGACGTTAGCTTACTCGTAGTAAGAAGGTTCATAACGTCAAATCTCCATGATCATACACATTTGCGAACAAATATTCTATAAGTAGCCAAGTAAGCGACTGTAGTAAGACTTAAGAAAACAAACAAAAAAGTGATTGTGGTTCTCTTGGAGTTCTAGCACTGTCCAAGGTAGTCAAATTAGGTGGCAATATATTTAAAAGAAGTGCACTGAACTATCCCAAAAGAGCACATTTTTCAATGTGTTCTTTTGGGATAGGTCTTCCATGTACCCCAGTTCGCTGGTGCAACCCCTTAAACCAACTGAACAAACTTTATGTATCCTGTGGACTTTTCCACTTCTTTCAAGAAGTCAGAAAATGTGATAGATTCAGTTCCTTAGTAAGGTCAGAGTTTTTTTTTTTTTGCGAGTTCTCAAAGACCTTCACAGACACAATGAAGTGTCTTCTCTTAACTTCATGTATTAGTTTAACAACACTTTTTAATCTAGGAAGAAACAGGCCTTGAATTTTTTCATGCTCGTCGAGTGGAATTCAGTTCCCATGCTTCTCACTTTGAATAACAAATTTGAAGCAGCATCGCAACCTTTTCCATTACTTTCAGCTTGAAATGTCATGTAAAAAGTAACTCCATTCAAATGCTTATGCTCATCTTGGAGCAGAACTTGTACTCTGGTCAGAAAATGCAGTCTGTCAAAGGCTGAGTGAACAAAGTGCCCACCTAGCACAAAAGCAGGGTTACTTACCTTAGGATCGACTGAGCCAAGTAATCATACAAAAACATCAACTGCTACCTCCAGTGCCTCTGCCTGCTGCCATTTATCATGAGTCCAGAGTATTAATGAGATTATTACTTTTTTATCTCATGCCATATTTTCTGAGTGGTCCTGTATGCCAAGTTACATTAGTCCTAGGGTAAAAAAAAATTCACTTTGACATTTTATTAACTACTGAATGATACATTTGTAATTGGATGCAATGATAGAATAATTGTCCATCATTTGCTGCCTGACTGAGGGGAAAAAGTCTTTGAAAAGAGACAAAATTTTGGCTGGACTGGTTCTTTGGTTCAAATTAAAATAGCTGTGTTGCAGACTTGCATGTGTAGCTTGTTTCTGACATTTTTAATCTAGAGTGTAAATATATTTAACTTTCTCTGTTATATAGGTTTGCATATATGTAGGTTTCTGTCCATTCACTGTATATTAGGTCAATGTATGACTTAACTAAACATGTATTTATATAACTCCAAACATCTGTTGAATGGTAGATACATTTTTATCCAATCCTGACAATTTGAAATGGGAACACACTGGGCCCATGCGCTTCTGGTTAGGTAAGCGCACAGGTAAACATTTACATTTATTCATTTGGCAGACGCTTTTATCCAAAGCGACTTACATAGGTTACAGTTCTTTACAATGTTATCCATTTATACAGCTGGATATTTACTGAGGCAACTGTGGGTTAAGTACCTTGCCCAAGGGTACAGCAGCAGTGTCCCAGCGGGGATCGAACCGGCAACCTTAAACGTAAACCGTAAACGTTTTGACTGCTCAGATGCAAAGAGAAGAAAACAGTAATTTTGCATGCTCTGCATCATCAGTTTCAGCCACCGTATAGTGAGCGGCAGTGGAACTGCAGTATCGCTGACATTTCATTACTGTTGATGCTCTTTTCCAGTGTGACTTGCATAGCTTACATTCTTATATGTTATTCATTCATACAACTGGATGTTTACTGAGGCAGTTTAGGTTAATAACCAGCAATCTTTGAGTTTCAGGCCCTTTTCATTACCGTTATACCACATCACTGCACAATTTTCCCTGAGAAACAGTAAGGCTGGGCAGTGTTCATGAGAAGGGTACTGCCGAATGCGCCAAACCTTGAGACTGTGTGTGTCTGTGGTATTTATGGTTTGGGATATAAAATTACCCATCTTGATACTGGAATTTTTCTTTAAAAGAAAACAAAAATAAAAAACCCCGCATGGTCACTGAATGTAGAGGTGAAAGATGGAAGGAGGGGGGCAGTGCTGGAGCCCTCTGCTGCTTTGCTGTCAGATGCAGCCTCATGCCACTGCTACTGATGTAATAGGATATGATCTGGTGAATCCCTGCCTTTCACGGTTTTACCTGCAAATGTTCCGGCCTCACAAGAGTGAGTGTGTGGATTTCATGTTGCAGTGGGTTTATACCTTGATGGGTTTATACTGCCTTAGAGAGGGCTGCAGTCGAAAATGCCTTATCTTGTGAAGTTTGAAATTGATTTGCTTTTTTTCATTGTTGTTTGTTTCTCTTAGCCTTCTGTGAACACCACGTCTGGGGAAAATGGAGATGTCTGTCTGGCAGCGGTTTCCTCCTCTCATTTCATGTTTTACCGACACCTGAAAGTGAGATTAGAGCCGTGAGCCGACTCCAGGTTGTTCAGTTAGCAGCACCCAGACAAGTTGCGCTTTCGTCGACACCAAAATGCCCGTTGGTTTCGCCTGACGGAGACGGTGACGTCACAGTTTCTGTCCAGGAGGTCTGACAGCAGAGCAGGCTAGGTCTCGGTGCTATCCCTCGAGTCACATGTGGGTGCCCACCTCAGAGAAATGGACATCCCCATCACAGGGCACTTGCAACACAGTCTTGCTGGTTCCCTCTTGACCGTCCCCTGGTCCCTCCACCATCCCTCCAAGCCCCAAAGCCACAACAACGCTCGCTCCTGTCTTCCTGATAGAGGGAAGGCTTCTGACAGAGAATAAAGCAGGGCTGTAATCAGGCCCTGCATGTCCCTGCCATACCGGAGCGTGTCGGCGAGCCAGCATCCTTGTCCCTCAGGTCCTCCGCCGGGTTCCAGGGAGATACCGCACTGCCAGGCCATCGCAGCCCGACAATATCTGCCTTTGTTATCGGAGCCAGATTTCAAGAGGGGGTGCGGCGGGGTTGAGAAACACATGCTCACACCCCCGCAAGGAATTTGCAGGAAGTGGATCAGATTAGGGGGGTTGTTTACCCTAAGAAAGCGGGAGGAAGGGCCAGCTCTCTTTTACCAAGACGAATAAAGTTTAATCTGAAGTTATTGAAAGACCCTCCAAAAACGCTTTCAAATTACGAGTCTGGAAACCTCAGGCGTGCTGTCTGCCAAGATTTTCTCACCATTTCAGAGGTTCCCACAAGCATCCATGTGGTTTGCTTCAAAGTTCAGTGAGGCTGGACTTTTATTACAAGGCCGGTGTTTTACCTGTGCTGAGTACAAAGCAGTAGGGAAGTGTGCGGTATCTGTCCACTGAACTGAGTACAGTTACAGTACAAACAGCCACTGGGATCTGTATTGTATAGCCGTGAAATTGGGGGATACCTTGCCAAGCGTGGTTCGCATTATACCGTCTCTCTTCAGTAAAAGCGCATCTGTCGTCTGTGACTCTACCATGCTAAAACCTGCACTCACAGCGCTTCTGGTTCCCCCGCTTCTCAGAGCCTTTTTATGTTAATATCCCGACGCAGCCAAGCGTGGCGTTGTCAGTTTGCGATGTGCACCGCTCCGGGGTACGCGTGTCTTGTTCGGTTAACCGTCTCCTCAAACCACAATCCTCCCTGGCAGGTGTTGCTTTCTGCAGCGGCAGCGAGGCGGAGAGAGACCCCCTTCTTTCTCTCTCGGAGAGGTGCCACCGCTGCCGCTAGCTCTCTCTGTCTCTCTCTCTCTCTCCCTCTCTCAGCCCGCCAGCCATGGCACTCAGGTGGAGTGGGCCCCCTGTCACAGACCACCACTCATATGGGTGTGCACACACGCATGCAGTGTATCCTGTGGGATTACCCCAATGCAGATGCACATACACACTCACGGGGGGGTTTGGATGCTATCGTCTCTTTAGACACTTTTTACATTAAATGACGTTGTTGCCATTTGGCAGACACTCTTATCCAGAGCAACTTCCATAGGTTGCAATTTTTTACATGTTATCCATTTATACTGCTGGGTTTCTACTGAGGCAGTTACGTAGCTTGCCCAACAGTGCAACAGCAGTGTTGCAACAGTGAATCGAACCTGCAACCTTTTGGCTATGAGCCCTACTCCTTACCACTACCCTACACTGCCGCCCCGCTGCTGCTTTTAATGACAGCAAGGGGGAGTGTAAGGTAAATGGAGGCCTGTGAGTGGCTGAGGTACGGCTCGAGTGATGGTAACTGAATCCCAACTCGGCAGGTTGTGTGCAGAGGGCACAGGGGTAAGGGAAGGGTCGGTCCCGTCTGTATGTGGGAAATAACGCCGTGACATTAGCTGCAAACGGCAAAAGGGAGGAGCACTCTTATTGTGCAAGATTGTGCCCAGCAATTCAAATGCAGGCGTGTTGTGGATTCAGAAGTTATGCCATTTTTTTTTTAATAGCAGGGTTAAAGTTTCTGGTTTATGAGGGTCTGCCTCATTTTTGGATACAACATAACTATGAAAGGACAAAATCAGTTATGTTAACCTTACCTCTGGTACAGGTGTAATTGTGAGTGGGCGTGGCTTTCCAGAATATACAATAGGACCAAATCACAACCTCAGTGAAAAGGAGGCTGTTGTGGATGAACAACGTCTAGAGCCCCTGGGGAGCCATTGGAGTCACATGCTGATTATAGTAACTTCTACATCTGAACCGTGCTAGAATGAATGACTTGGTACACGGCAATAAATATTTCAGAAACAGTCAAGAAAGGACAGCTTGCTGGAGATGTCCCTCATCTCATCCCTGTAGCTGGGGTAGGAGGGGACATTACATTATTGGCATTTAGCAGATGCTCTTACCCAGAGCGACTTACGTCAGTTACAATGTTATCCATTTATACAGCTGGATATTTACTGAGGCAATTTGGGGTTACTTCACCCCAAGGTACAACAGTAGTGCCCTAGCGGGGAATCAAACTGGCACCTTTTGGTTGCAAGTCCTGCTCCTTAACCACTATGCTACACTGACACCTCCGGAGACTGGGCTGGGTTAGGTCACTACTTACTGTAGGCATATGAGCTCAGCGGGGAGTCAGGTACTATATACGGCAGGAGTGGGGCAATGACTCAGCGCTGCACTGATCATCACAGTGACTGCAGAATGTTCACTTCACAGAACGTGTTCTCACTTGGCTTTGTCTCTTCGGGGACATGCTGTAACTGGCACCATTCAAAGTCTCCAGAGGCTGATTGGAAACTGTATCGTCTGTGTCGTCACCTGGGTCCTTTCCAGACTTCACTTCCAGTCCTTTTTCGTGATGTAAGAACATGGTGGGAAGGAGTTGGCTCACAACGAGAGCTGGGATGATTGCCATTGAGTGGTGGGTATAGAGGAAGCTGGGAGGACCTTCACCGGCTTAAACAGTATGTTCATATAGACCTGCTTTTGTTATTATGAAAGTAATTTAAGATCAGACTGTGCCAGTGCTTATTCCTTTAAATCATTATGATTACTGTTCACACTCTGTAGTTGCTGTAAGAAAATGCCTGAATTAGAGTGTCTGCCAAATAGAGATATAATAGAGTGCAGTTTTAGTTAATGTCACTACACACACACACACACACACATACAGAAACTTGTGTGTATTCACTCAAGGTAATTTGTCTGATGTGCATGCAGTTTAGGGCTATACTAATACATATGAGAATGCTCTAATCAATATTCATGTAACATTTGCATGCATATATTCATGTTCCACTCAACCTTAAACTGCTGATATTTTAAAGTACAGTTAAAGTAATTGGAAGATTCCAAGACCGGTTCATGGACAGTGCATGTTATTATCGCACCGCGTTGAGCAACAACGGAGCGTGTTTGCAAGCGTATAAATAAATACAAAATAAAGGTTGACGGTAGGCCGCCTCCTTTGAGGGGCTATCACATGACCGCCGAAGGAGTCAAGCTGGGCCGTAGCGGCGGCAGGCTCTTTCGTCTAGCAAACGTGGGAGGGCGGCAGAATGAATCATATCAGCCCTTCAATGCGCAAGCAACTAAAAGAACAACAACAGCACAAGGTGTGTGGGCTTGCTGCACTTTGAAAGTCAGCGTGTGTGTTGACGGCTCGGATGACCACTCTGTTTTTCCAGCTGTATGCGGAGCACGATGCCCACCGATAAAGGGAAGCAATGAGAAAGAAGCCGCTTTTTGACTCACAAGCAAACCTGCACTTGTCTGTCATCGGCCCAGATTTTTCACGTGGGTACGTCTTTTTTATGTTTTGCATTTTTGTGGGGGTTTTTTGGGGGAAATTACCAGGTGATAGTGATGTCTGCCTCACCGTGGGAACCCCTGCACTTTTGCAGGAGCACTGGCACACAGCGAATGAAATCCTCCGACACAATATTGCGCACCAACAACATCTTGTTTTTCTAACTGCAGGTCCCACAGTGCACCAGGAAAACACAGAGCATGAACGGAGGATAGACATTCGCTTGGCAGAACCGAGACCCCCACCCCAGCAGAACAAAGCTGATCGTGTTCCGGTGCAACGGACTCCCAGTCATTTTCAGTGGGTGACACGGCTCAGACTTGAATCTGGGTCTAAGCTGCAGGGCTCAGCCTCCACTCCCAGCTGGCTGAGCCACTTGGAAGCCACTTGGGGTGGCTGGACCAATCAGAGGAGAGTATGCATTGTGTGCAAAGAGTAAAGCAACATGCTTGGTGTTTTTAAACATTTTTCATTTGTACCTTGTTCCTGTAATTCTGCTAACTCCCCTGAGTTCAGCTTATATTAACAACAGGCGTACATTATTGATTGTGACATAGTCCTTCATGCTACAGTAAAATGAAAGTTGTACGTACATTCAAGTGAAACGTGTAAGACCATCCACAGGGAATTTCAGAAAAAAAAGTAGAAGATTGGGATTAAAATGCATATTGCCTGATCTGGAAAAAAAAAGAACAAGATCCGTTTGCTTGATGTATGTGAATTCAAACAGAATGGATTGTGTTGCCTTGTGGTGTAGTAGCTGGGCTTGTAACCAGAAGACTGTCGATGGGTGGGACGCCACAGCTGTACCCTTGAGCACAGTGCTTAACCTGAAATATTTCAATAAAAATGCAGCTGTATGCAAGGGTACTACGTAAAACATAAAGTATGTAATCCTCTCTGGATAAGGGTGTGTCCTCAGCAAAAAGATCATAACTGACCACGATAGATTATCAAAATCACAACGTGACCCAATGCATGCATATTGTTCTGCTGTTCACTTAAACGAAACGAAGGATCCTGTGGACGATAACGTGACTCAAGTTCCCACGTGAGATGACAGAGGCCTGCATAACAGCTACTCTATATTATGAACAGATAGTCAGCTCTTGTGCTTCTTCTGGCCTCTGTCTAGGAGGTCCCAGTTGGAAACTAAGTGTATTGTGCACACAGCATTGCTAAGATACAAATGCTCTGTTGTAGATTATGCCCATTGAACCTCATGATGAGCAACCAAATCAGAACACTTATAACCTCAACTATTGGCTATCTGGTCAATATACAGAAAGTCTGTCTGTTTTCTCTAGGCCCAGTGAATGTGATGGATCGAGATTTACTTTCTTTCCCAGTGAGGTCATCCTCAAAGTAATGAGTCACGAGCGTGTCTGTCCGCACAGGTGATGTCACCAAATGCGTCAGTCCCTCTCGCGTGGCCTGTTTAGTATCAGCTGAAGTGGTTGTCCAGAGCGCTCGCCTGTCTTGGACGTACCTGAAGGCTGACCTAACTGCTTCAGCTGTCAGGTGCGGATCACGTGTCCCGAGTCCGAACGAAATACATCTGGTGGGGATCTAACCACTGTTGATGCTTCTTCCAGCTCCCAGAAACGACCAACCAGTTGAAACTGCTTTGGAACATTGTGTTTTCAAAACTGTTGTGTAATTGCTCCTTTCCTCAAAGGTGTGTGTGTATGTGTATGTGTGTGTGTGTGTGTGTGTGTGTGTGTGTGCGTGCGTGCGTGTGTTTTGACATCCGTCTGCTGTGTGTTTAATCTATTTATAACCGTGTTTATTTTCCTGATGAATTATACAGCAAAGTGGCTTTTGTGCATTCTGCTTTATCAGGCGGCACTTTGATCAGCGGATGATCAACGTTGGCTCATCTGTTATCTTTGCACTCCTCCGCAGATTCCCTTTAGTGTTGTGGAATTCATCTTTTGCTTTCCGCCCGACACCGAAAGGTGCACTTCATCAGAGGAATGCTTGAGAGAGAGGCATTATAATGTCTTTCATTTGCTTTATATTGGTTTATGTCATACACACCGACTGCCCAGAATCCTGCAGGAGATCCACTGAAACATGGTTTCACAGCAGTCTCGGCATTTTTTAAAGCTTAATGACATGGAACGAGCGCGGCCTTTACATAGATTTATTTTTATTTGTCCTCTGCGGAGGCTCGAATGTAGCCTAATGGAAATATTAAATTAAAAAAAAGCATACCTCGCTGGGCTTCAGGTCATTATTTTGTGTGTTTTTTCCACTGTCGGAAATATACGAGCAATTATGTAATGTTCTATTTATCTGTGAGGGATGTGTCAGCTGCTGCCACTTAAAACTGCTTTGATATACTGGAGAAATATAATATTGTCTTGCTCGCAAGGAGTCTTTCACTTGGGCAGTCTTGCACTTGTGATCATTTCATCTAAATCTTAAGGTAATGTCTTTCTTGTTTAATGTACAGATTTCCCCCCAGATTGAATTGGTCTGTTATTACGAAGATGCCAAGTTGTTCAAGCAAGCTTTAGCCCCAGCAGGAGAACAGCAGACAGGTGCAGGACTTCCTCATAGTGAGCAATTAGTCATCGCCACTGCAGGGAAGTCAATTAAGGCATTACTGAGCACATGGTTAAACAGACTGATAGGTTTACCATTACTGTGACCACTTAAGAACTGTATTTATGCCTTACCTTTTTCCTTGGTATGCTATGTCATTTAATAATTGATGTGTGCATTCTTAGTATTGGGTGTTTAGAATGAAGGGGCAGGGAACTGTAGAGGGATATAGTGAAAAGACAGGCGAAAAGCAACACAGGTTGGAATTTATGTGTTCGTTATTTATTTATATATTTGGACATCAGGGTAATACCTGCGCTTGCCAAATGTCAGCAATGCACTGGCAAGCAAAGATCAATAAATGTTTTTATCACGTAGGGACCTGGATTCAGATATTTGGAATCTGGAAAAGAAAAATATGCATGATTTGTGTGTGTGTGTGTGTGTGTGTGTGTGTGTGTGTGTGTGTGTGTGTGTGTGTGTGTGTGTGTGTGTGTGTGTGTGTGTGTATATGTGTGTATATGTGTGTGTGTGTGTGTATTACACTGCACTATTGTGAAATTGAGTTTAGAGGGGGGTGATTCAGAGCATGATCATAATTCCTATTCCTCTGGTGTTTCAACAAAGTCCACCTACAACAATGAAGTCAAGGCCTTCTTTCTCCAGAGCTGTAAAACAGCGATATGAAACACTTGACTGTCTGAGCTTAGTTTCCTCCAGATTTCAGGATAGGCTTTGAGCTCTGTGATTTCTGAACTGTAACAATACAACTCCCAGAGGAAGGCATTCTGTTTGGTTTCTTCGGTCAGGAAGGTGAATCTGTCAGAGATATTATATTTTGCAAATGATGGTATTCCTCTGCGCTGAGCTGCAGCGTTGCTCTTAAACATGCACACTCCACCCCAGAAATCAATGACAGCTCTATGTATCATGCTATGTATCGATGGCAAGTTGTTATTTTATATCCAGAACCCACAAAGCAGTATTAAGCTGCTTCAGCAGATCTTTATCTGTGGCCCTGCCGGGTGGCTGCAAGAATGTAGACATTTTATTATTTCTGTGGATTTGTCTCATTTTTCACCTGTCCTATATTTCGATAAACATGCATTTGATATACTGCATTTGTGATATGTGTGAACTGTGATCCCATTATGTTTTGGTTTCGCACATGCCATACAAATCAAAAAAAATATTTGTGATACGCATTATAACTGTGACCTCCATCCTGACATTTATATGAACTCTGACCCCGAGTTGAGATTGGTAGTAGAACTGTGACTCTGTGCTTTGGTTGTGTGTGTTGTGGAGTTCTTCTCTCCCCTGCCTGTCAAGCAGTGAGTCTCAAACACAAGTTACAGTCTGAGCCAGAGGGTCTGTCTAACTCTAATTCTATAATCCTTGTCCGTATTTACTTATTTATTTATTTGTTTGTTTCCCAGGATATGGGCCAAATGCAGCTACCGTGGTCCATGTTTATTGCCCCAGTCTCAGGCAAGGCATCCTTACTGCAGTCATTTCCTTGGCCCGAAATCAGACTGTAGCCTGTATCACAAGCGACCGCACAAAATCATTTCAGTGACATTTTCATTCTTGGGGAAGAAGCGGGCTGCTGTTATGAGCACAGAGCATTCGGTGAAATGACTTTATACTGCCCAAGGAGCACTCCAATAGTGAGGGGGTCATAAGGAATTGACCTATCATGGAAACCGCTTTCCGCTATGGAGTGTCAGACCCAGAGAGACTGAATGGAGAACTGAGGCTGGCACATATTTGTGACGAAAGGATGAGACAGTTTTTAAGGGAAATACAAGGATATGACACTGGGAAACTTAATTTGACATACACTGTATACAGGTATGAATTTACTATGACAGACAATATAGTTTTAGTTGGTTATATGAATATATTGTGTGTAGTGAATGGACACCACACATTCTAACTGAAAAGGGGCGGCGGTGTAGCATAGTGGTTAAAGAGCAGGACTTGTAGCCAAAAGGTTTCCAGTTCAGTTCCCTGCTGGGGCACTGCTGCTGTACCCTTGGGCAAAGTACTTAACTCACAATTGCCTCAGTAAAAGTCCAGCTGTATAAATGGATAACATTGTAAAAAAAAACTGTAACTGATGTAAGTTGCTCTAGATAACAGTGTCTGCTAAATGCCAATAATGTAATGTTAAAAAAAATGTAAAAAGCATGCAGTCAGCGCAAATTACCATTGAACCATTACAGTCATGTCAGTTGCCAGTTGATTAAGGCCTATTCACTCACTAGGCATTTTTGTAATCATTGTTTTTGTTCGTTATCTGTACATTTTTGGGATTCAAATCTGAATGAATCAGCCAGATAATTTATTTCCCAATGGAGAAAGCAAATGTTAATGTGCGACTTGCATACACCTGCACAAAGCTGCATACTCTTTTGTTTAGAAGATTTAGAAGTATTAAAGATTAAGGCATTAGAGGTTCCAAAGCTCATTTGAGGACAATGGAAGATTGTTCACGAATGGTCATCCAACAGCTTTGTACTGTAAGGACTTCCCTTTTAAAAGACCAGAGTAATACTTTCCTTCCTACTGTACCTGACTTCAGAGACGTTATTCCTCAGAGGGCAATCCGACTTTGAGAAGAAGCCTCCAACAACAATACCGTGATGTACTGGATGAAGTGATTTGCAGATGGTGTGTTTTTTTTTTTTTCCTGCCAGCTATAACAAAAAAAATTGCCGTCAATATACCAGGCAGTCCAACAAATACACTGTAAATTTAACTGCGGTTTTAACTGTGGTAGCTGCTTTTGAGAGTCACACCCAGACACCATTGGATTAACAGATGCCATTGTGGCCGGTTGGACCCACACAAGCGCTTCGGGTTATAAGCATAGGATTTGACCGTGCAAAATAATATAAGAATACCTTAAATTACGTTTTCAAAGTTTTACCCGTGACTGCTTCCTCCGACTGTGGTAGCTGGGTTATGACTGTCCTCGAGGATGTGAAACCTTCCTCCTGGTCAGGATACACCTATACGAGATGGAGGAAGTGAGTCTGGTGTGACCTCTGTCTGATCAGGAAAACCGGTGAAATCATGTCCTCGAAACAATTTGTGTTGATGGATTTCTGACTTTTTAAGCGTAGGAATTCACAGAATTTCCCTCAATGTGGGCACCTACAGAAAGGAGCTCATTGGCTGAAAGGGAGTTCCAGAATATGAAACTGAAAGTCCTTGACTGTGCAAGCCTTTTTATTGGTCCATGAGAGCAGGCAGCAAAATAAACTGATGCAACTGATATAAAACATGATGTACACTCAGCAAATTCAAGCGCAAACAATGGAAACGGAAATGGGGGGGGGGGGGGGGGGGGGCACATCTACGGTCAAAAAGCCTCCAGATGTGAAGGTGTATTTTGGGTTGACTTTGATGGCTGTAGGGAGTACAGATGCATGATATGCAGACTTGGGCTGAAGACACACCTCTCCAGACTCTACCTGGACTGACACCCTTGCCAGTTTGATCTTGTAAATCTCAGATTCTTGGCTTGTACTTGTAGCTCTATCTCTTACCTTGTATTTGTAGCACATTTTTGCCTAGGTAGCATAGTGGTACTTTATTGTCCCAGTGATTGTATTTGATATGTAACCTTAGATCAGATTAGCTCTGTCTCGCTACACTGACCTTGTGCTCAGCTTCAGCACTATCTGCATTGTATGACCTGTACACATCTTGCCCTTGTGCCTGTTTGCCCACTATATGCACTTTTGCATGTCACTTTGGATAATGGCGTCTGCTAAATGAATAAATGTAAATGTAATGATATTTGGCATGCGATTGGCTGACACAGTCCCACACAGAGCAGGGTGTGCCCTCGCAAGATGTGTGGGGCTCTCTCTCTCTCTCTCATGCTGTCTCAGTCCTAACTCAACTTTCAATTATTAGTATTGTAGTATTAGTATGATTTCATTATCTAGAGTACTACCACAACAGGATAACAAATTTAGAATATCAGATACAATGAACACAAAAATAAAAGGGATAACAATGTACACACCAATAGATTTTAGTGTAACACCAATAACATAAAAATTTAAACAAAAAAAAAACAAACCACACACGCAGAAATAAAATGAGAAAATGGTACATGAATGAAAACGGACGATAAAATAAAGAACAGACACAGGCTTATTGGTTCCAGTTTAGCTTGGATCTGTGGCCAATTCCACAGAACCAATTGGCCCAGGGGATCTCTGTCTGGGGAGACCTAACGGTTCAATAAGGCTTTGTATTTGTAGAAGTTATGGTCTGCCTGGTTTCAATGGCACCAGAACTTGGCAGCTCTGTGTTTTGGATTTTGATGTGAAGGAGAAATAGCCCGAGTCCAGCCTTTCAGGTGTAATTGAGGGCACTCACACAGACACACGGGATGTTTTTACAGAATACTATTATATGGTTTCTGTTGGACTTTTGTCTCAGCTAGTGAAACTGGGGTTTGTGAGGGGGACACAGGCTCCACCGCTATTCATTCTGTAACAGTGTTTTATTAGTAATTTATTTTTGCTGAATTAATTTATAACATGAAACCGCCCTCTGTGCTTTTTCCTTCTATGCAGAATGAAACTCCCTGGTGAGGAGACCCAGATAGTTGTAGTTGGTGTGGTGCTTCAGTGCTGTGTTGCCCAGAGTAAAACAATGCCTCTTTGATGGAGACTGAGATTTCCTCTGGAATACCGCAATTTTAGTTTTGTCTGGGCGACTGTCTGTGCCCAATACTGCACTAGAGGACTTAGGCTGTCCTGCGGTCCCTCCTCTGTGGGAGACAGGAGGACTTGGGTCAGCTGCTCAGAGCAGGAACTTAGTGTAATGTAAAGCAAGAGTAGACCTGAGGCTGTAGACTGCTCCAACATTGTTGCCACTTTGTTTGATTCAAATTTGTTTAATGTCTATCTGCCCCCTCCTCCCGGCTTTTTCCCCACATCTCTTTCTCTCTCTTTCCTCTCTGTCCCATTATCTCTCTCTTTCTTGGTGTCTCTCTTTCTTCCTCCCCCCTCTCTGTCCCTTTACATCTCTCTCTTCCTTGCTGTCTCTTCCTCTCCCCTCTCTCTCTTTCCTTCATTCTCTCTCTCCTTCCACCGCTGATTCTCAGATGACAGCCCAGATGGCATAGTGGATCCCCTCTCCACCACCCCGCACCGAGCCCCTCTCTCGCCGACATGTGTCCCAGAGGCCTCTCCAACGGCCCCGATGAGACAGCTGAAGCCCACACTGTTAGCATTAATCTCCCTAATGACCCAGGCTGTACGGGAATCAATACTCATTTTCACTGAGCAGCATGATCCCTTAATGTAGAGGATGGCTTCTTGTTACTACGTACTCAGCTTCACGGCAGGAGACTTTCACGGCAGGAGTTTTTTTTTTCTTTTATATTTTTAACCACTTGCCCGTTCAGCTAAACCTTATTCTGTTTTATATTGATGTGATTACTATCCGGGACACAATTCCTTATTCTCCATGTCCTGATCTACATTCATCTGAAGGTCCTTTTTGTGTTGTTACATAGTATCTGTCTGTGACGGTTTATCTTGTTCTACTACAAGTGCATAGCAGTAATGCCCACTGCAGTAACCACAGTGGATGCTGTGGGCCCTTGTTTATAATGTGTTTTTACTTATTTTGAATTGACGTGCTCCAATTTCAGAGCAAAGAATGTGTTCTCTACAAAACTAAATGTTAGGGAGTGTAATTTAGCAGACACGATTGATAAATTCAGGGGTTGACAGATAACAGATAACATGTTTGAAAAGGATTCTAAAAAGACAAGGATGTAGCTTTGGGACCTGGCGCTCTCGCTCTCTCTTTCTGATGTTGCTGATGCGAAAACAGGGTTAAAAGGGAAACCGGAGGAAACACAGACATCTTAGCAGACAGCACATTTTGAATAGAGCCTTTGCAGAGGTTCTGTTTTCCCCCTCCGTTTTAGTATGTATGGGTGGTCGGATGCCAACGAAGGGGGAAATGTAGTGTGCAATGCCACAGGTCTTCTTTATACATTTCAGAGATGTCTATGCTCTGATATTATTATTATTATTATTATTCTATGTTTTCCAAAGACTGAAAAAATGACTTCATGCTAGAGGCAGTATCCAAGGAAAATGGGAAAGATTTTTGTTTCCACTGAATAATAAGCAGTTCTCTCTTTTTTTCCGTGTCTGTGTGTGTGGTTTTTGAAATGCCTCATCATTGATCTTTGCTGATGTGGGCTCTTTCTGTTGCTTTCCATCCAGGGACACGCTGTTTCACCCACTCCCCCCTCCCCCCTACCTCCCATTACTTTAACGGCACTGCCGATTGGTCCAATGTGGCACCTGGAACAGGTTCAAATGCAGTGGGCTGCTAAAGCTATTATTTCGTGTCATTTCAAAGCCCCGCCACAGACCGTTTCCCCCCTGAATAATTCACAGTCTGCTGTTAGCGTAGAATATAACAGGTCGGCCACAGGAAACTGCGCACCTCATATAAGTAAATAAATAAAAAAGGATTCTGCTTGAATGTGTGGCAAACTAAAAGTAATCTGACATGGTCATATATCACCCCCCCCCTATAAAGTTTATTGCTGACTATTTATTTGCTATAGACACTCTGAACAGGAGAACTGCAGTACCATCACTAACACATTTGCTCGAGTTCTGTTCCTCTGAAAGGTAACTTTGACTCTGGCGTATCACTGTTAAACTTGAATCATCTACATAAACATAGATTTTGCATCCGTGACAGTTGCGCTGTAAGATTAATGCTACAAACGCAGAGAGTAAAAACACAGCCACACAGTGCAGCAGACAATGATGACTTTGACGCTGCTCAATCATAACACCATGTTGAGAATTCATGATGTAAATGTTTTCATGTTAACATGTTGAGGGGAAAAGGTTTTATTGTAGCGACAATTCTACTCTAGTTTATTTATTGTTTTTCTTCTCTTGAAACTGCATTTCATGAAAGCAACTTTGATTTCGTTTGATTCAGTAGCATTACAGTATGGAAAGCAATATATTTAACTGCTAATGTCTTAAAATATTTGTATTTTCAGAAACGGGTAATCAAGTACATAGTTAATATAGAATACATGTTTGTGGCCCTTCTCTATATTGAAGTTTCCCATCACTATGGCAGATTATAAGATTCAATATTTGTACATGCGATTTACTGCACAAACTATACAGCATGCTCAATGCCCTACTGAATTATTCCCAGATGAGGTAATCAGTTTCTGCTGACAAACCAATGTTTCGGAATGTTTTCCTTTTCCATAGTTTAACATCTTCAAGGTGATTCAATCAAAACTTGAATTGATTTCCAATGAGAGATAAGATGTGTTAATCAATGCACTAGGAGATACTAATGTCTTTAGTGGGAAGACTACTTTTTTGGTCTATAATTATATGCAATTTTCTCCCGTACCTGCAAGCTGCGAATATCGCCTGTGTATTTCAATAGGATCACTCGCTGTGTGGGATCAGATCGTTATCAAAACACCCCACTTCTGCCATGCCCTGGGAAAATAAAAAAAGAGAATGAGACAGAATGTTTGATGACCTTAGCAGATCATTCCTGCGTGTCAAACACTCTCTGTGTTGCTTAACAGAAGCGTTAAGTCAATCTTCCCAGCAGGATTAAACATATGATCAAAGTAGACTGAGTTACTCAAATGATGACTGTTGTTCCGATTTAAAGTTTGAGTACATGTGTGGAGATTGCGTTTGTTTGAGCCCGTATGAGGCCTTCATTGTAAAGGAAGATGAAGGAAAGGAGGGTTTAGGGGGTGATTGTAGACAAACTCCACGTAAAAACCTGAGGTTCCCGGTTACGAGAAGAGCACAAGGGAGCTAGGGGAAAGAGTGAAAGAATTAGGCTTGTGACCTGTAATTGACTACCATCACATCTGAAAAAAAACCACATGTATTTCAGCTGTCCTAGTTCTTGAATCATATGAATGCTTTTTCCCTTCATATTTGTGGAGGCATCGTCCGTAGCATGTGACTACTCTGCGATTGATCTAGAAGATCTGTGATAAGGGATTAGAGGCAGCTAATTGGACATAAACCTGCAGAGTGTTTTTGCTTCTTGTGTTTTTTTCCCCTCCCCTCCTGATGTTCTGATAAACACTTCCCTCGTATCAGAGAACAGCAAGGCCATTCTTCGGATGGTGTATTAAATCACTCCGGATGGTCCCATGACCCAAGCCCGTATCGCGTAACATTCTTGCTTCTCATTTCACCTGAATTAAAAAGATATGTGAGGAAAAAAAGTGGTCAAAACATTTAAAGATACTGGCACTGAGCATATAGCATATTGAGATATTGCACCTTTCTGTCCAGGCTAAATCTAAGGATAAAGCAACATGTATTCAACTTTAAAAAAATTAACAGAAGCCGAGTGCCATGTTTTTTTTTTTTTTTGTCGCTTAAACAGCTGAAATAAATTAAAAAGGTTAAGGAAACTCCAAAAAGTTGACACTTAATTTGTTTTGCCAAGGTCAAGGGCAATCTGCTTTGTGGTTTGATTGAATAAGGCCTCTAATGTACTAGGCCCTATCACATTTTGGATATTTTTGTACAGCCATTCTTTATGTTGTAATAACCTGTAGCATAATTCACAATTTAAGAACAGCACATTTTACACAGTAATAAAGTAAATGCAACACCCACTTCAGTTTCAGTTTATCTTGAACATATTACGGTACTACTATGTTACTGACATAAAGAGAGGGAGTAGAGTCATTTTGTAAAACTAATGTATGCAAATATTGGGGGAAAGTATATCTAATCAACTATTTAATTAGATACAGCAGCTTAATGTCTGCCCCAAAAGCACAGCAAATAAATAAATGCATACATACATACATACACACATATATACTTGTGAGGTGTTACTTTGCAGCCATTCCTCAACCAATCCCCAAGTGAAGTGAGATAAAAATACTCACACGTAATTAAACACCTACCCCTCGGAGAGGATACATACGTCCAAGGAGAGATTATAAACTCATCCTGTCTGCAAACGCCATAGTGTCCTCAATTTACTTTGCTTTAACCACGTGACTGGGTATGTCCTTTCCCCTTCTCATGCTAATGTGGGAGTGTGTGGTGGTGGACACTGAAATACAATTCATTCTGATGCTGCTGTCTATTGGGTCATCCAGGAATGGCTGCGAATGACGTCATGGTTGCTTTTCAAAGACATTTCTAAAGGTAAGCTTTTTCAAACACCGCGAAACGGATGCGTAAAAGACGATGTCACAGCCAAGTGCTAATTGAACCACTCATTCTTAACAAATGTTTTTTGTTTTTGTTGTTGTTATTGTCGTTTTGTTTTTATTTTTTTTTGCGCGAGGGAATCCAGCTTCAGTGTATTAGGGATAGCGTTCAGTCATAAATGTGAGCTATTTTATATAAGATTTCTGGTGAAACAGTAAGTATTGGAGCCAGTGTTTTCTCGCGTTTAACCCAGTATAATCTATATAGGCCTATATAGAAGACAAACGTTTGCTATTATTATTATCATTATTGTTAATGTTATTATAATTAATATTTTATTTGTTTTAGAAAACTGCGGAAATTTTCATTGCACATGTCATGTTTATCACGTACAATAAATCTATTTGAATCGAGCTGGATTTTTTAACTTATAAGCACCACGCACTTAGCCCACTAACTAAACGAAACAGTACCTGCAGTTTTCCACCTGTGTTACGAAGCGATGCTCCCACCCCAGAAAAGGTCCCGTGTGCAACAAACAAACTTTTGCCGCGAGGACGGGACAGGTCCCCAGCTCGCGAGCGTCTCGCGCACGGGCGGATAGGCAGAGAGGCTGGAGCACGCGGAGCGCGAGGGGAAAGGAGGTGGTGAGGAGGGGGGGGGGGGGGGGGGGATCGAGAGGTGTAGCAGTCAGAAGGTAATGTCGTAAAGCAGAGTGTCGTAAACCAGGTGCAAGGGAGGGGAGGTGGAGTGCAGGGAGGAGGGGGGGTACGGGGGGCGAGAGAGGAGGTGACTCTCCAGCAGCATTTAGACACAGCGAAAGGATCATGGCGGATGGCCCCAGGTGTAAGCGCAGAAAACAGGCGAATCCGAGGAGGAATAACGGTGAGTAAAACTACTCCGATGCGCCGGGTTATCTTTCCGTGAAGTGGACTGCGGGGCGATTTTTCTACTCTCGGCTTTTCGGTGGCTTTGGGACTTCTTGAACCTCGTTTTTAGTGAGCCAAAGTGCAGGAAAGTAGTAAGTAAGCTCTCTATTTTGTCCCTATGTGGTGTACCGTTATACCTGGTCCGCGTCTCTCTCTCCGCCTAGCGGTTCAGTGCTCTCTGAACCGTTATACGCACCTAATCCCGTACAGCGGGGACTCGCTTTTGTTTCCCCATTGATGTTTCTCTCTTCTTCTTTTACTCTGAATGTATTTGCTCGGTGATAATATTTGTAGCTTTGATACTGAAACTTAATTCTGGTTTCTCCCTGGTTTTGCTGCTTTTACTGAACTGAAACTTATTTGCTTGCTTGCCGGCTAGCTACCTGGTTGGTTTTCAGCGGAGAAAATAAAAAGGCTAGCTAGCATACCCCGGCGGTGCAGCGTCACAGTGTCGAGCCGTTTAAAATAATTAAAGTTGTTAATTAATTCTAATGTATATTTTTGCAATGCATTTAACGGGATGGCACTTAGGCTAGACATATTCTAGCCTGCTCCCACTTCCTCGCGTGATCACAGGTAGTAGGCGCGAGACACTGTTGCTGCATTGAGTTCTTAAGCGCGTGCTTATGACAATGGTTTTATTGGCTTTTTCTGTGAAAAATGTGTCTCGAAATGCATTTTAATAGTTGTCTCGTGATTGAAATGATTGTGAATTTACGAGATGTAACGTTTCCTCCCTTCATGTCGACGTGAAAGATGCCACATTTAACAACAATCTGCACTTGAAATATATCTGTCCGCGCGATTCTTTCGTGTTTCTTTTTATTGTAATGGACAGCTTAAGCTACTTTTTAGACTTTATGCGAAGTTGACGAAGTGAAACGCGCGTACGGCAAAGCGTGCGTTTTTCCTCCGGCATCGCACAGAAAACTAGCCGTCGCTAGCTGGCTACCTGTTTTCTACAATGCGTGCTGGGTGGTAAGGTTGAGAAAAGGAGTGGGGGGCCGCGCCAGCGCTGTGTGTGCATGAACAACTGCTGCAGTCTATATAAGGAATGCGTGTGCATGTGCTGCCTCGAGTTTGGCATTCTGTTTATCTTATCGTTAGTAAAGGTGCTGTTGGAGGCAGAATGCTTGCTGCTTGGAAATATATATAGGCTGTTCAGTGATACTACGATTCATTTGCGAGTTGATTTTACGCCTTTATTTTGCCGTTTTATTCATTTTGCCCGCCCGAGGGGTTAACCAGCTGCGTCTGTCCAGTAATGATTTGAGTTTGGAACACGTACGTTTGAAATAAAGTGGTACAATGATGCAGTTGATTTTAGAATAGAAGGCGTAGAAGTCTACTTCCTCCATTGGCATAACAGTAGCCTAATTTGGCAATTGTGGTTTGAGAACAATATATATAACCATTTATTTACAAAATAAGACTGTTGTATGGGTTATTTAATGTTTATTTGTACTTTGGTCATTTCTGATTTTAATTATTTTATTTATTTGCTCTGTGGGTGGAGGTTTTTTTTTTTGTTAAATCAACCGGGATTTTGGAATGAAATGCTGTTGGCATCGCTTTATTTTGTTAGCTTTTGCGTAAGTTTGAATTTTTTTTTTTTTTTTTTGACCCTCTTTTAAAAGTCTTTTTTAAGCTTCGAGGCTTTAGTGAATGTTGAGAAGCAAAAGACAAGGCTTCACCTTCTGCCGCTGACGACGTGTGTGACACAGACAGCAAAGTGTTTAGCTACCCAGTGTCTGTTCTGGAGCCGTAAACATGTTTACCTGATCAGGAGGAGGAAAAAACGGGGGCTTTGCCGTTTCAGATGTCCTCCGCAAAAAATAAACCTGCGAATCTAATTTCTGGACAACTGAATCCCGCAGACCGCGAAAAAAAGGGTTCATCGTTTCATGAAAACCGATCTGTCTCTAAGCAGAAGGGAAAGAGATTCCTAAACGCTGCAGCAAATGGCAACTTGTGCAGGTAGAAAAAAAAAAAAGATGGTGTTTAGTTATCTCCCGCATGCTGTCAGATTCCCTCCTGTCAACTGTCTTCGTTCTTACGGGAGGGATTTATTTACTGCGCCTGCTGTCATATTTTTTTTGTTTCATCCCCGTTTTTTTAATTAAAAGAGTGATGTGCGTTCGCCGCTTTTCCTACTGACGGGAGTTTATGCGTGTGATGATCGTGCCGCGTCCGCGCCGCGTTCTTTTCAGTCCCCCCGGCTGCAGGAACGCGATCGAGGGAAAAACGAAGCGGCGTGTTTAGGTGGACGAGAGTGACATGTTGTTTCCACCCAAGCCGCGCGTGTCGGCGCGGGCTCCGTTTCGCTTTTCGAATCGCTTTTCCCTTTATTGTGCTCCATTCGTTACGTGTGTGTCATTTCCTGAGTCAATCGAGGAAGAATGGCGGTGTATCGCTGCTGCAGTGCAGGCGGGGCGGAATTTATGTACTGTAGGAGACGACCAGGTAAGCAAGGTGATACACCACCTACGAAGGTGGTTAATATAAGGTGATCGGGTGCTATTCTGCCTCGCTAACATGCAAATAGTATTGTGCTTGTTTTATTGTGTTATGTGCAAGTACTTGAGTTAACGCAGGAGTTGTGAGATGTTTTTTTTTTTTTATCTGTGTCGTTGTAGTAGTGGCTGCTGCATACGTCATCAAGCATCATTTCAAGCATTTTAATTTGATCATTCACCTTTACCTCGCCGTGTAACCCATCAGCGCACCTTTCTTTTGTTGTCATTTGTACCTGTTTGAAGCAACATTTGTTTGAAATAAATATGAGTTTTTACATCTGTAGCAGTCTTCTGTCATAATGAGTTCAATTCATTTCAGAGTGCGTCCATCAAACAAATATAACATTGGCGTGAAGGTGACACAAGTGCGATGCTGTGTGAGGGGGTATTGCCTTTATTGGTGCCAACATTTTGCTTAATGGGGCTAAAGGTCCACCTGGGAGATAAATTTGTGGGAGTGTCATGTGATGCTGGTTCTTCTTTTTTTGCGGGTTGGTGGTGTGAAATTCTGAACGACAGCATGTGTCTGGATTCAGAAGGACAGGCATGCGCAGTAACAGCTGTGTGTGTGTGTGTCTGTCTCTCTCTCTGAGTCTGCATCTGATCCACTTCCTGCCTAACGGGATTCCAAGTTGCGTGTCGTCTGATTGGCAGTTACATATGGCAGGAGGCTGCCTCTCTCTCCTCGTCAGTGTCCGTCTGATTGCTCGGAACTGAATTGGGATTGGCTGGATGAACCAGAGTGTGACCGAGGATGGGGACGGATGTGCTTGTTCAGGATGGGAGGTCTTTGGACCATGTTCACTAGAGCTATCAGTCCCTAGGTCCTTTGATACATTTACATTTACATTTATTCATTTAGCAGACGCTTTTATCCAAAGCGACTTACATAGGTTACAGTTCTTTACAATGTTATCCATTTATACAGCTGGATATTTACTGAGGCAATTGTAGGTTAAGTACCTTGCCCAAGGGTACAGCAGCAGTGTCCCAGTGGGGATTGAACCGGCAACCTTTCGGTTACGAGTCCTGCTCCTTAACCACTATGCTACACTGCGGCCATTGATAGAGAGTTCCTTTCCCTCTGGGAGGAAAGCATCAGTTGGTGTGGCTTGGTCACTGTTGCAGTGGCTCTGACACTGACAGGCAGATAGTTTCATTGTAAAGAGCTGTTGAATTCCCTTCCCAGCTGCACGTGGTCCAAATGCATACCACCCGGAGAGAGCCTCAGACCTCCTGATGTGAAAAAAGGGTGTGCTTGATTTGCTTTTGGGTAAACAGACCTAGATCCATTCCTTCAGAGACCTGACCGATCATCAAGAAACCCCGATGATGATCAACCATAGCGAAAACCAAAAAAAGAGATCTTGAAAGCGAGAATGCAGACCTTTAGAGGCTTGTTGCCACTGAACCTAGAGGTGACACCCAGCTCCTCCACAGAGAGAGCAAGCTTTTGGTGACCGGACGGCCCTCCTGCCCGTCCACACCGACAAAGGCGCGATGGGGCCAGGGCGGTAAACATCAAGGCGCTAACAGCTGGCAGGACGACAGGTGTTTGCAATTGGTGGGGGATACTGCAGCTCTTTGTGGCATCCCCTTCATCCACCCCCCCCCCCCCCCCCCCCATCCTTTAGGAATAGCGCTCCGCAGAATGGTAATTTAACACTGCAATTTGGGAATAGAGGAATGCAGGCCCGTGTTAACATTCCTAACAAAATAAACAAATGCTTGCTGGTGCAGCTTTGTAACCGGCCGAAAAAACGAGGGAGAGAGGGGGGACGCCGGGCCTTCATTTCAAAGGAAATCGGATATATTTTAAAGGTATGGTTTCCACTTTTGAATTTTGTCAAAGCGAGGCTCCCTCAAGGCCCCCCCCCCCCCCCCCCAGGGCACACGCTGAAATATTTAGCCGCGTTAAATCTGTTACCTTCACAAATTCTCTTTGAAATGCTGGGGTTTTAGGCCTGGCTCAGGCTACTAGCTCACTTTTCCTCAGCTGTGACAGTGGGGGATGCTTATTTGGCTGATAAAATTTTAATAAGTGTACTGAACTGTTTTTTTTTTTTTTGGGCAAATATTGAATGTAACCACATGCAGTAAACCTGCGTGAAAACAATAAAAAAAAGCTGTGGTTAGCCTGTGTTTCTACAGAGTTAGTGCTGGCCGTAACTAAGCCAGGTAGACGGAAGTTTCCTCGGTCTGCTGGTGCAGTTTTTTAAAAAAGCCATCTGTTAACATTTAAAAGGTCTACCCCCGGTGTGTGGAGTTTAGTAAAAGAGGAAATTTTCATTTATCTGACTGCTTGAGAGCAACTTCCTTTGCTTCATTTGAAAGTGCCAAGTCAGGGGAAAAACACCCCCCCTCCTTGCACACCACCCACCCTCAACCCTCCACCCCTCTCTTTCTAACTTTTAAGTCTGCTAAGACACAGTAGCCAGAGGAGGGTGGCGGTGGTGGGGGTGCTGTTGCTTGACCTTTGACCTAGGCGCCCATGCGTGCCTCGAGTATGATTTCACTTTCTCTGCACCCCCCCGTCAACCCCCCCGCCCCCCACCCCCATCAAGTTTTCTTTGTGAGTCCGCCAGCGTGTCAAATTGTGTGTGTGTTTAGGTCCTTTAAAGAAAGGGCTCAGAAGAATCACAAAGCACCGGGGTTGTTCCCGGGCATAATCCCCCACCTCCATTCCATTCAGCTGTCGGGCCGGGGGGGTGGGCTCGGGGGGAGGAGCCTGCGGAGCTGGCAGAGGGGCTGCAGGGGGCAGTATCTAGGAAGGTGATCACTCTTTTCTTCCTGGAGGGGGGGGGGGGTGGGGGTGGAGGGGTAGGCTTTGCATAACAACGCCGCCGCTCTCTTGAGATTTGCATAAATTAATGCACACGGCAGGCAGGCCGGCCGGCCCGAAGAACCCTTGTTTCTTACGATAACTGTTTACTCTGAGTCGCCGAGTACCCACACACAGGAGGACGCGGCGCTTTTGTCGGGTAATTATCAGCGGCAGAGAAAAGGAGCGAGAGGCTCTAACCACCGAGGGAGACGCGCTCACATCGTTATCGGGCCTGCGACAGTGTGTGGGGGGGGAAAGTCATATGCACTGTACATGGTTGGTCTTATTAAGGATAAGTCAGTTGGCATGGGATGGGTCTGCTCCTCGAGTAGCTTCTTCAGTCCTCTTCATTACATCAGGCGCGCAGAGGTGTGGAGGCACGCTTGTGATACAGCTGAAAGGTGTTTCACTTTTCAGATTTCACCCTTCTCGGTTTGGCGAAATTGAATCATTTGGTGATGCTTTGTATCACGGGCCATGTCCACTCTTGAAATCACAGGAGCAAAGATATCAGTTGTACTGTATGAGCCGGCATTTGTCTGTCAGACAGCATCTTAAAACAGTCCCCGTGTAGGCTCTTTGCGCGATTTTCATGTCTGAGAGATTTAGTCTGATATTACACCACGCGTAAAAATGCTACATGGCTGTTGTAAACAGTACGTGCTTTTCCCCAGTGATATATTGCACATATTACACTGATTTTCATGTGCTATATGATGTCACGTGATCACTTTGCTCACCTGTGTTTTTATACCTGTGGTGGGTTTTGATCACATGCATGCTTGCTCTGTGGTGTTATCATTCTGTGAGGATATCGGTTTACATACTTAGCACAGGTGTATGCCGGTGTCAGCCAAAGGCCGTTCATCATGATCCAAAACACATTTCTGAAATGATGCCGGCAGAGGGAGAGAGATACAGATTCTCCGCTCGAGGTATCGCCCTTTTGTAGGGGCCGAAAGTCACACGCGATATCACACTGATAACACACCCACACAAGTAAAATCGTCATACATGCAGGGTCCAGGAAGGACGGTGCTTACAGGAAAGCATGGGAAACATGAGTCAATACATGAGGAAAGTGTTCAGACCTTGGTTTGCAAATTATTTACCAGCAGGTGCAGTGGCTTTACAGATACAAAAAGCGGACAGAGCATCCATCCAGGGCTACCTTAATACTAATACATCAACAGGCCTGATTTTCCTCAATCTTTTCATAAATGTGCCTACATAAAAATAAATTAATTTGGACATAAATTCCTGAAACAGCCACTGGTGAAGATACACAATTAGACATATGTTGTGGTTGTTTTTTTTTTGTTTTGTTTTGTTTTGCATGGAAGTAAAGCTTCATGTTTGAGAAAGTTATTTCTTTTTTCCCCTCCCGAGTCAGTTTCCCTTGTGCCTCCAAACAGCAGTTGGATGTGCTTTATTGGGGGGGGATCGTGGAGCTGAATGCCTAAATGAGCTATTGTGTGGCAGGGCTTTGAGAGCGAGGCCTGGAGAGAAAGGACCTAGTTACCTTTGCAGTTTGCCCGCTCTACCTCAGACACTTTCTCCCGCAGAAGAAAGGGCCCATTCAGGAGCCTCTGTATAGGGAGGGAGCAGTCCTTTCACACTCCGCTTGTGGGAAACTTCTTCCCATACTGTGCATGCTATTTGCATATTGCCCATTCTCTACCGCGACGGCCTCCGGGCCTCGGAATCCACGGAACATTCCAAGAATTTATGAAATCTCATTCTCACGGACCTGTTTGGTTATGTGTCCTTGTTTTTCTGTTTTTTTCTCTCGCTCTCTATGTATGTGTGTGTGTGTGTGTGTGTGTGAGTGAGTTTATGTGACCGTACTTAACACAAATCCACATCACAGACTCTTGCGGTGTTTCAAGCCGCCACGCTGTGAGAGTGTGTTTTTCTTTTTTTTTTTTTTTTTAACAAACAGGATGCTCTCCTAATTTGTCTTAGCTGACAGGACTCACGATAAACATACATGTCACAGGCTTGATGGGGGGGGTTCGCGTTTCTCTGTGGTGAAAAAAAAAGGAGAAGTCAGGGCCATTGGCAGAGGGCTGAAGGTATCAAATGTAGGAAGGAGTGATGAAGAAATAATAGTGTTCACAGCACTGTCTGAAGAGCGGAAATAACCAGGAGGTGTTTGTGGGGAGGAACAGGAGGGGGTCATGGACGCATCACCATGAGGAGGTGGAGTGTGTGTGTGTGTGTGTGTGTGTGTGTGGGGGGGGGGGGGGGGGGGGATCACTGAGCTTTACTACTCATGACTGTGGTTCTCAAGCTCCAAAGCTCCACACATCCTCAGAAACAGGCTCCGGGCCTGTTCGCAGGCTGGCCCCTGCGCCAGAGCTGTCTGCATGGATCGGAACCGCGGCAGGAGACGGAAGCCTGATCCATTGTGACATCACTGCCGCCGCACTCGGAATGGCCCTCAGCCGTCTGAGGGGATGGTAGTGCAAAGGGCCGATTCGCAGCTGAGCGCAGGAACTCTGAGGTTTTTTCGGAGGGAGTTCTCATCGTGTGTTGCGCGGCATAAATAACTGAACTCTGACAGTTGGGTCAGTTTTTTTTTTCCTGATATCAAACTGAACCAGTGTGAGGCTTCCGGAGCTGATATAGTGTGCAGTACCAGGAAACGGATTGTAACGTGAAAGTGCCCTTAACAGGACCGGGCGAGCCGGCTGGGTTACATAAGTCTGTGTAACTGTGGTAGTTTTTATATCTCCCTGCTTTTTAAGATTCTCACTCTTCAGCCCTTTAATTGACTGCTTCCAGTTTTGCCCCTGGCTCCAGCCTTCCTCTGTAGGGAGGACACTAGGAAGGGTGGTTTAGGCTCGTGTATTTGTATTATGACATTGAGAGTCACCTCTGCCACTACTTTTTTGTGCTCCTGAGAACATCCATCATTCTCATTCCCATTCATCTCTACATCATCAATCTGTCCGTTATCACTTTATTACTGCCTGTTCGCTCGGCATACATAGCCGCCAAGGACGGCTTCGCCTATATCGCGTATTATCCCTTTGTTCATCCGGATATTTGCTGAAGAAATCCAGTTGAAGTACGCAGCTTAAGGGTGTAAGGGCAATGCCGCAGGTGAGAATGAACCCTGCAACCCCTTCCCCCCCCCCCCTTTGACGAGCCCGGCTCTGTCACCGCTTCACCACCCTACCCGATGAGTCAGCGCGTCGTGGTTTAAGCTTAACATGTCCCAAGTGGCTCCAGTCAATATCCAGCTGCATAAAGGAGAAGGTGATGTGTAAAACGGAGAAAAGGGGGGCCTCCGCTGAGCACATAATATGGAGCTGAGACAGAAATCCAATTAAAAAGGCATTTGAGGGGGACGGCGGAGGTGCCTGCAGAAATTGAGCGGGCCCAAGTGCTAAGGGAACGGCTTTATGTGTCGAACGAGCTGATCAGGCAATCGCTTCCGGGAGCAGGGATGTGATGGTGGGGTGAGTAATGGGGGGGACACGTTGCATGTAAGAAGGTGTCATTATCGTGTTCCTCCATTAGGGGCAGCACCTCTTTCCCGTGCGCGTGTTTGTGTGTATGTATGTGTGCGTGTGCGCGCGCGTGTGTGAGAGAAAGAGAGAGAGAGAGAGAGAGAGAGTGAAGACATGTCATGGCCAGTGCGTGTGGTCAGGCTAGAGGTAGCGATAAGCCCCCTTGGCTCCCCAAGTGAGTTCCCCACAGCCACAGAGCTTCTCCCTGTGGGCATGAATCAGGGCCAGGCAGATGGGTTAGCCGCATCACCACGCTAAGCAGACCCCCTCACTCCTCTCTGTCTCAGGGAACAGCACGGCCATATGTGGCACGAAATGAAGTTCTGTCTACCTGCGCTGTCTGTGGGGACGGAGGATGGAATGAGAGCACTGTCTGTGTTTGCGTGTCTGACTGCACCAGTGTCTTTGTGTTGTATTTGGGTGTTTATGTGTGTATGAATGTGCCGGTGTTTCTGTGCGAGTGTGTCCGTGTGAGTTTGCGTCTGGCAGCATGCGTGTTTGTGTTTGTTCATGTGGGTGTACATTTTTTTGTTTGTGTGTGTGTGTATGTCTCTGTGTGAGCATGTGTGTGTGTTTGTGTGTGTGTGTGTGTGTGTGTGTGTGTGAGAGAGAGAGAGAGAAAATGTGAGTGTGTCTATGTCAGTGTGTATTTGGATGAGCTTGTGTATGTCTGTGTGTTTGTGTGTGTGCGTGTGTGCGTGCGCGCGTGTGAGTGCATGTGCATGTGTGTGCGTGCACACGCATGTGTGTGCGCGCGCGTGTGTGTGTGTGTGTGTGTGTGATGGCTGTGCTGAATTGCCCTCTCCGGGGGTAACTGCCTGTGCTGTAAAGTGGAAGCACAGTGCTGGGAAGCGGCCGTGTTGATAAAGCTCTTTTAATAATGCGTGAGGAAGCGGGGTCTGTGGCCAGGTGTCACCACGTCCTCTCCCTCACGGGTAAAACCCCCTCACCAAGGCAGCAAATCGAAACTGCCCCTGTTGTGACGGCCCTCGGAGGGTCCTGGAAAGTTCTGGCACAGTGACACAGACACTGCCCCTCTCTCTCCCCTCCCGTCACCTTAATCAATGGGAGACACAGCCAGTGTGTGCTACCGTTTCAGCCCCTACTTCTACATTCAGCACCAGTAAAGACCATGAAAGGGGAAAGGTGAAGGGAGAGAGCGAGATGAGTGTGGGGGGAGGGGGAGAAGCTTAATTTCCTGCCTCATATAACCGTGCTGCTCCATGCGATGCACGTGATCTAGGAGTCAGTTCACCAAGGTAACCCACACATCCCACCTGTATGGCTCTCAGAGTTCCACGCCCACTGTCTCTCCATCTCGCTCTCTCCATCTCTCTCTCCCTCTCTCCCTCTCTCTCTCAGTCTCTCCAAACCTCCCACCCCCAATAGATGGGCCCGCAGTCCTTCTGCGGTCTATCCACCCGGAGATGGAGAGAGCGGCTCTTATTACTGGATTTTCCTACACGCTTGCAGCTGTTTAATCCAATAGAGCTGCCCTGGTATTCCTAACCAGCAGCCAGTGTCATGTCAGGGGCCGAACGCCAGCCACTTAGCTGCGCTCAGCTGCTTCATAAGCAGGCATCGCTGCAGCTGGCAGGGGGTTCGTGCTAAAAATGCCCCCCAGATTTCAGCCTTTTGATACAGCACTCAAGTCAGACGTATTGAAGGATCGTAGTCTGAAATCCAACTCATGTCTCATTCTGACTGACGGCGTGCGGTCAGGGGAGAGGAAAGTGAGGACAGGAAGGCGCACGCACCCCCAACCCCCACCCCCAACCTGGTCCGGTCCTTCCCGCCGTCCGTCTGGACGGCCGGTGACTAAGCGCGTGCGGCCCTCCCGCCGCGGTTCGAACCGCGGCTCTAACAGAGACCTCGAGTCACGGCAGTTCATTAGTCAGGAGAGGCTGCCGTGCGAAATGTCAGCCGCGGTAAACATCCAGAGAGGGCAAATTAGACAGGAATGCGGTCGGGCCGGGAGTGAGGGGAACGCACCAGAAACAGGCCGAAGCCGCGTGCTCCGGGAGGCCTGCGTCCCAGATGTGACGCTGTGTGTCTGCGATCTGTAGCCCGCCCCCCCCACCGTGCCCCTACCCCCGTGATAGCTGGGGGGTTGTGGTGTTGGGAGGGGGGGGGGATCGCACCCAGTTGTGCCGTCACCTCTCCCTCTTCCTAAACAAGCGTTCCCACCAGGGGGTAGCACTGCACCCCACTACCTCCCCCCCGCCACACACGTCACCCTCCGGTGCGCTGAACGGCTCAGCAACTGACCCTGTTCATAGCGTTTAGCAGGCCGCTCCTGTTCTCCGTTAGACAGGCAGGCAGGTACATTCTCCTCTCTGAAGATGTGCTGGAGCGGGCTCTCACTCAATGCTGCCGCGGGAGAGGGCTGTGGCAGGGAGATCACGCCTAACTGACCCCTAGCTGTAGGTTAGCGGACATGGTTTGTGTTGGGCTCTGCTAACAGTTTACTTTCCAGACATTTTACATAACATTACATTATTGTCATTTAGCAGGCTCTCTTATCCAGAGTGACTTACATGAGATACAATTTCTGCATGCTATCCGTTTATACAGCTGGAGTTTTACTGAGGCAATTCTGGGTTAAGTACCCTGCCCAAGGGGAATCGAACCAGAAACCTACGAGCCTTGCTCCTTACCACTATGCTGCACTGCCGCCCATTTTGCCACACATGTTAACCTCCCCCGGGACTTCCCCGATGCCACGTGCCTGCTTGTCAAATACCTTTCCGCTGAATACGGCAGGCCCGGCGGCTGAGAGGTCGTCCGACCCCGGCTTCTCTGAACATTGTTTTCGCCTCTTTTTTTTCCTTCGCTCTCCTGCGAGGTGAGCCGCGGCATGTGCTGAATCCTGAAGGGAGAGGGGCCCTCCTCGCTTCTGGGAGGATTTAAACAGCCCCCCCCCCCCCCCTTTCCCATTCCCCTCCTAACCCACCCCCCAGGAGTGAAGCTCACAGCTGTGTCTCTTTCTCTCACGCTCGCCTGCCTTCCTGTCAGCTCCAGGAATCACGGCAGAAACTGACCTTTCACCTGTCCGCTTGCCCCCCCGCCCTTCTTCTTCCCGCCTCCCCCTCACCTGCCAGAGAGCTCTGCAGGAGAGGAGGTGGGGCTAGCTGAGGTAGGAGGCGGGGGGGCTGTTTACAGTCGAAACTTAGCCTGACCACTCGGTTTCTCAGCCCAGGTACTGCAGACCTACCAAGCTCACTGGTGAGGTTTTTTCTTTTTCATTTCAGCTGAGCTCTTAATTAATTTGATTCAACTGAGCCGTTTATTGAATGCCAGTCTGAACTTGACGTGTCTTGACAGTCATCTGCCCAATAATTCCTTCGTGAAAAAAAAAGTGTTGTTTCAGAGGTGTATCTCTGCTTATGAAAATATCAAGCTAAAATGCAGCCCCTTTTTTTCTGGGTTCAGTTGTGCTCCTTACACAAATTAGCAATAAAAATTACATTCAGTTAAGTTGCTAAGGATTGATGTCCAGTCACTTAATTTTGGGATTCATTTCTTGGTCCCAGAAGAACTCCTTCTGTCAGACACAGTTCACCTGGTGAACTGAACTGGAGCCCAGACATGTCAGGTGCTGTCACCCTCAGCATTTTAGCTGGTAATGAAAGTCAGCCTTTGCCAGGTGAAAATCTCTGTCACCGCACACGGTCTATTTTTTCGATCATCAACGATCATGATTTTGCTATGGAACAGCAAGACTGTGACAGTCCAGTTCATTTGTTTTGTTTTTTTTGGGTTGTTGTTGGTTCTTTTCTTGCTGGAGATCATTGACTGGGGGCGGGGGGGGGGGGAATCGCAGTCTCTGAGACTTCCGCTCTCCTTCCCCTGCTGTAATAACGGGTTCTCTTCCGCTCTGAGGCTGTCAGCTGGCTGTGCAGCCCCCCGGCTCTGGCAGAACAGGTGCACCCCGTCGCAGGTCTCTTAAAAGAAACACCTGACAAAAGGGGGTAGAAACACTGAAAAGAAAAGTTTCCTCTCTGTCAAGGCTGGTTGAGGCAGGGCCAGGGGGGAGAGAGGAAGGGGTGGAGCAATTGGATAGAGAATCAGGAAGTCTTAGCATTTCTTAGAGTAAGCTGATGCTGCTATTTTGTATTGTGTGTTTTATTTAAACACCAAGAGACCTTATAGAACATTTCTCTCTCATTTAGTTCGGGTTTGACTGGCCGGGCAATGGAACATGTCTGGCCTAAGATTCTACCCCGGATTACTCTTTCCAGCTTTATGTTTCTCTTTTCAAGGGGCCAGTGAATTCGGCACAGATGAAAACGGGGAGAGGCTGGCAGCCGTGGAGATGCCAGTGTGTTCATCACCACTCTCTAGACTTCCAGAGCTTTCACTCTTTGTGTGGCCAATCAGAGCTTTCACTCATTGTGCGGCCAATCAGAGCTTTCACTCTTTGTGCAGCCAATCAAAGCTTTCACTCTTTGTGCAGCCAATCAGAGCTTTATCTCTTTGTGCGGCCAATCAGAGCTTCCTCTCTTTGTGCGGCCAATCAGAGCTTTCACTCCCCTCTGTGTGACGGGCGCGGCGTGACATTTTGACAGGCCGTGTTCTGAAATAACGGCGTTCCACTTTGCTTACGCGGCGAGGTAAACGCGTGGAGAGAACTCGCTGTCACAGACTCGCTATTTTTTCCCCCCTCGGGGGGTGGGGGTAGGTGAGGGGGGGTGTGTGTGACTGCTTAGGACCACAGGGATCGTTACGTCCGCGCGGTGATGCCCAGACATCAAGGTCACCACGAGGCCCTCTCCCTGCTTCTCCTCCTCTCTCTTCCTCTCTCTTTTTACTCACTCTCCACTTCTCTCATTCTCTGTTTCTTTCTCTCTCTTCTTTGGTTTCTTTTTTTTTTTCTCCATCCTTCCTCTCTCCCTCTGTCTCTTTCTTTCCCTCTCCTCTACATTTTCCTCCTTCTTTCATTCTCAGTCTCACTTTTTTCTCTCTCTCTCTTCTACATCTTCCCCTCTTCCTTCCACATCTCCCCCTCTCCTACATCTTCCCCTTTCCATCTCTCTCTTTTCTGCCACTTCCCCTCCTCCTTTCTCTCTCTTTCCCTCTCCTTCTACATCTCCCTCTCCTCCTATCTCTCTTTTCCTTCCCTCTCTTTCTTCCACATCTTCCTCTCTCTCTCTCTGTCTCTCTGGCTCAGAGTTGGGCCCCAGGCCAGAGACTGCAGCAGCGGTATCACAGAGTCCGGCGCACATGTTCTTCATTACCGCGAATTAGGAACCGGAGCGTGCACTCCGGGTTATTGTTAAGCGTACCTGCCCTTGCGGACACTTGAGTAGATTATAACAAATTGCTGTATGTTCTTTTTCCCTTAAACAAAAATAATTCATCTCAGATTAAATTTGGGATTTGGGAAGTCTGTCGTGATTAATCATCGGCCCCCTCTTAATCAAGTGCATGTGACTGGGGCGGGGGGGGGTGTGCGAAGGCATAAAACACCCCAAAGTAGGAATTCGGGGGGGACTTGTCATTGAGTTATCTTTTATGTTATTAAGAAAGCCCCGCCAGCTGAGCAATATTAATTAAGGGTTTAAAAGCAAGTGGAGTGGTCAGGAATTAAATTGAATATAAAAACCCAACAGATAATGAGCCTTGTATAGAAAAATGGGCTCGTAAAAGGAGCTGGATTGGGTACACGGTGATGCCGTTGGTAAAGATGATGAATGTTATCATTTATTAAATGTGCTCCTCATCTGGCCCCTCAGCGATGCTGTGCTATGTTTCCCTTTTGGAGGAGGTGCTCAGCAAAAAAGGCTGGATTTATTTCCCACCTGTTGCTCAGCGTCCTCCACCCGTACCCTGAGAGGCTTACGTCACAATGCAAACTTTTTTTAAGCGCGTGTGCCGAAACCGGACAATGCGGATGAGGTTTTTGCCCGGGAAGGTGACACGGAGTCTGGGAAGTCTTGGCCTGCTAGAGCTGCTGGTGATTGTCTGTTACTCGCCAGATCTCCCAGGCAACGGCGGCGCATCTGATTGGCCGATAAGATGACCGGGCAGTGGTGTCGCTGAGCCGCCGTGACATTGTTAGGTCAAGGCCAAACGATTCCTGACCCCTGATTACATCACACGTCGCCATCTCGTGGCCTATAACATGAAGACCCGTGACACCCATGATAAACCCATTTTTTCCCCTCAAACTGTCGCCCATTCCCACGCTTTCAGATGTGGGCCGCTTTTGTGACAGGCCTTTCAGAAACCCGATTGGAGAGACGGCCGCCGTGATTTTCCCCTTTTGTCCGGGTAAAAAAGCAGACGACAGTGTCGGTGATCACATCTCTTCAGCTCACACAAGTCCTAAATGATCTTTTTCGCGTCGGAAAAGGAGGCGCGTGAGTGCGCCATTGACGTGGCACCTGGAGCATCAAAAGCGGACGCGGGAGGAAGTGTTTCTGAGAGGCACGTGCGGGGCGAGGCTTTGTGGGGGGAACGGCGGCGGCTCCACCGCGTAATCACATGACGCACAACACAGATGGCGTAAACTGCTCACTCATTCTTCTCCGTCTTTATCCCGAATAAGCTCAAAATCGTTTTAAAAAGCCTTAAAATGAGGTATTTTTCACCAAAGTAAGCTGTGCTTCGGGAGCGAGTATCCAGGTGTTTGCCGTGTGCAGCAAAGGTCACCTAGAGTTGCTGCGTCATTCAGTGGCTGTCATGTTTATACCCTGCTTACACAGTATAAACATCTGTATCCTACACTGGACGTAGCATCATATTTAAAATTCTTTTGCTCTTCTAACAATCACATTTGCACACGCACTAAATTCACGATGTGTCCGTACGACAGGAACGGGTCTTCGTCGGTTTAATAACGTCTCTGGCGATCCTCTTGGCCGTAGCGACTTTGAGGAAGTCGAAAGACTAAATGCCGTCGAATCGTCTGCCTGATTCCTACTGTAGGGCAAACTCTTGCCCGACCTTTGCCCCCAGGGACTTGTGATGCAGAGCGCTGAGCGTGTGACCTCGAACCACAATTTCTCTTTGCGCTATTCTCACAGCCACACCCTGTGCCACTTCTATAGGTGGTTTTTACACCCTTAGTAGAAATCTCTCCACAAGACAGAAGAATTGTGGCATAGCAGCCAGTCAGTGTCATGCCAGTCAGACCAAAAGCGGTATACCTGTATACGTACATCACATAGATCGATAAGTAAGAAGGCTGATGCGTCTCCTTGTTTTGGGCTTTCTGATTTCGTTTGTGCTTCCTCTGCAATGCCACAGCTTGGGGACAGTGAAGACAGAAAGATGCTGTCCTGAGTTCAACAGTGTTAACAGCAGTAGGGACTTGCAGCCTGAGGGCAGTGCTTTGTTCACGGGTCACCAAGTACCTGTGTCTCTGTTACAAACGTGGGTTACAGTCCGAAGCCAAAAGTCTTGCATTAGCACTGCGGAAATGAACAGAACTTTACATCCTGAAAGCTGACCTCAGAGTGACCAGGCTGCCTTTCTCTCTCTCTCTTCTACGTCTTCCCCTCTCCTTTGAAGAACACAGGGACAACCAACTTCGGTTTTGACTTAGAACCAAAGCAAGTTGCCGCAGCTCACCTCAGCACAAACAACATAACTTTAAAGTTTACTAGCAAACTGGATCAGTCTAATAATAGCCTGCCCCGCGGCGCGGAGGGGGAGAGAGACAGGCTCTTTCGACCATGTGCCGCTGTGGCGTAACTCCAGAGACAATGCTCCGTGTGTTGAGACGGCTGCACCCTCGTCACTCCGGTGACACTGCATTCATTCACTGCGATTTCCCACATCCCAGAGCGTAGAGATAAGCCCCATTCACTTAGCGTGGAGCTCCTGCCTGTGTCTGCTGGTTGGGCGCAGGTGGGGGCGGGGGGGAGGGGGGGTCACGTTGCGCTTGGCATCACGATCGGGGCGTCTGTGCCAGCGCAGACAATGGGCGGGAGAGCCCTTCCAGCATCCAAACAAACCGCGGTCACGTCTGGCTGTGCCGTAGCCGCGCGGTTAGCTAATCCCTCAGAAACGGGACAGGCACACGGGTGGTGAGGCAGAAGGGGGGGGCGAAAATAAACACCTTTTTGTTTCTGGCGGGTCTTAGATATGGGGCGGGGCGGGGCGGCTCTGCGTCACCCTGCCGAGGGGGGCGAAGCGGATCGGGTCAGGGATGCTCCCATGAGACAGTGAACCCATGGGAGTCACATGGCGGAGCTGCGTCCTCAACTGAGTGTGTGATTTGGCCTGCGGTGCCATTAGCGACCGCCACCTAAATTTTCACACGCGTGTGGACCAGAGTCAGAGAGAGACAGTTTTGTCCCTGGCTCCCTATAATGACTGTCTAAAATTTCAGCAACGTTTGTTCAGAAGTCTACACGGTTTTTTTCCACTAGATGTTTTGGTTGGTTAATTTCTGGCACGGGTTAGTGTTAGAGTTAGGGTTAGGGTTAGGGTTCAGGTTAGGTAGAGAAGGGTCCACTTTTTGTGAGCCAAAGTCAAAATACCGCTGACTGCTCCTGGCCCGTCAAAGCTTGTTTTATCAGACTTGTTTCAGGTGAACGGTATTGGCCTTTACGTATAATAAGGATTGTGTATATTATTGACTCAGACAGAATTAGTATCTCAAGACCATGAAGGCCACATGAAGAGAGGGTGTATTTATGTCGTCTGTAATCCGTCTGGAAGACAAACCCTGCTGCTTCTGCGCGCAGCGTAATTTAATTCAGTGCTTTTCAAATCAAATCACCTCCTAATAACTGTATTATATAAAGAAGAATAGCATCGGCTGCAGAGAGGTTTGACCCTGATGCTAGCAGTCGCACCGGTGTCCTCTACGCAATCTACATATGAACTGAAAAAAAAACCTTACCCTGCCTGTCCTTGGTTCTTAAATGATGTAAACTGTGCGGGAATTCCATGTTTTGTTCTGTCTTATATTTAACTAAAGCAATGTCTTTACATTCTGTCACAGGACAGAATGAGTGGTTATTATTAGAACAGCGGTTCAGAAATTCACTCTGGTAAGGAGAAATGAGACAAAGAGCTTCATAGCGGGCAGCGCTGAACAGAAGCTGTTACTTACTGGCGTGATGGAGCTCATAACCCGGAGGTTGTGTGTTCAGTGCCCAGGTGGGCCACTGCTGTTGTTCCCTAGAGCAAGGCACTTAACCTGGATTGCTTAAGTTAATGTCCAGCTGTATAAATAGAGAAAGATGGGGAAGTGTAAGCCACGTACATCGCCCTGGATAAAGGAGTCTGCTAAGCAAACGGGTAAATAAATGTATATGTAAGCCCAGAGCCGTGTGCTGGAAGCTGGATTAAGGGTCCGGAGCCGATGGGCGCGGGGATTCGGTCTGCTGTTGATTATGCCAGGCCTCTGTCGGCGCCGAGCACACACCCCTGACAGAAAACAGCAAGGGTGCGATTCCAGAAGGGAGAGATTTTTTTTATCTTCTTCTTCCCGAAGAAATGGAATTTCCATTGAGAGATGTGTCATATTTCACAGAGGTGCTGTCACTTTAGAGCTCAGGTGGAGGGACGCTGAAGGACTGTGCATGAGTCTCATTGCGACGTTGGGACGTTCTCCCTGTTGAAATATTGGATGAGATCTACCTGGGATGGCCGGTGTTTTTGTGTGCGTACGGGCTGAGAGGAGAGGCAGGACTGAGAGATGAAAAGACCAGCTTTTCTTGCTGTTAGTGGTCAGATTAAATTTAGTGCTGTGTCCTGGTTGAACACTGATCACATCTGATATGCTGATGTACATGCCTGTTATAGGGGCTGGGCAGGGCGGGTACCAAGCTAAATTCACCCACCCCCGCCAAACCTTTCAACCAATGGCAATTGACCGTGCTTCTTAATGGTATTTTGGCCCCCCTCTGTATGCCAATGGGAGTTGGCCCTAACTTTTCTGAAACTTACGGCTGCGAAAACTGAAATACCTTTCACAGGCTTTTGGCTTTAAAATCGTGTGTCACGTCGTGTTCCTCGTTGGATTTACTGCTAAGTTGGTATCCAGGGACAGCTGGCACGGCAGCAACAGTCTGCACAACTGTTTTTTGTCTTTTATCTCATGGAAGTGGTGCAACGGATCCACAGCAAGTGTTTATCTCACTGTACCTCGATTGAGCGCGGGCCCCGTCAACAGACAGATTACCCTCCGCTAGTAATACATACCGTGTAGGATATGCTGGTCGATGCTCTGCAGCAGAGCTGTGGGATTACTGGCCCTGCATTTCTGGGTTCAGCAGAGATTAGGCACAGCAGACAGATTGGATTTAATGTATGACTAAACGATTGCTGTAGCGGACAGCCCAACCGTGGAGCATCTGATCCCTGCTTTTCCTTGAGCTGGTCTTGCCCCTCCCCCCTCCTCCCTCCCTCTCTCTCCCCGGCAGAGGCAATCCTGTCTGCTTTACGACCCAACCCCCCCACCCCCTTCAGTGACCCTCCCACCACCACCCCCTGGAGTGACCCTCCCTCCACCACCTCCTGTGATGACTTCTCCCCTCCCAAATCCCCCCCACAGATTGACCCTCCCACCCCCAGACTCAGCCCGCCCCACGCTCCATCGCGTATCTCAAAAGGTCCACAAGCATCTCGTGGGCGATGAGGAAGTTGCAACGCAGCAACATCAGAACTAAAGGTGCAGAATGCACATGCACGGGGGGCATCGTTGCGTTATTCTGCAGGCTGCAGGCCACGCTCAAACAGTACAGGTGCAGATGGTGTTCCTCCTTATCAGGGATAAATGGCAGCATCCTGTCCGTCTGCAGGGTGCTGTAGTCTCCCCTGGCTGGAGGGGCCTATATCTCATTTTCCTATCTTAGGTTTTCTATAGCGCCCTGACGTACAACATTTTTACAATGGCTGCCAAACTTGATGATGTTATGTCATCGTCCGCTTAACCCCCTCCCACATACACACACACACACACACACACACCACCCTTCACTGCTGCGCGCTGCATCTGCGTTGTTTATCGGCTGGTTTATTCATTTTTCCAACAATCTAAACAGCAGACAGCTCAAGATGAAGCACGACGTGGCTCGGGCGTAGCTGGGATGCCAGCATATTTCAGATGCCACGGATGCATTTCGGTAGGTATGCGAAAAGGCGGAACGTGTGAAAGCCCCCGAGAGGCTACGATTTCAGCCGTTACGACACGGTGGTTTGGTCAGACGGCTTTTTTTGTTCTCTCTCTCTCCGCTTTTTTTTTTTTTGTGATCCGGCTAGGAAGAGGTGCAGGCCGGGGAAGTAAGCAGAAACCTCCTGACCCAAAAATGGGGGATTAAGAGAAAGTTCCACCCCTGACTTGCAGCTGTGGAAGAGACTCGGGTTTGCGCCAGAGCCCGGCCTGTGAGTCATGATCCATGTTTCCTGTGCGAGAAAGAACGGATTAAAAACTCCTGTGACATATATTATTAACCCCCCAACTTCCCTTCTCTTCCTTTCCTCGTGATAACCCCCCCCAAGGGATCGTCCACAGCGAGGAGGTGGGGGCGTGAGGGTGGAGGAGGCACAGCACACGTGAACTGTGCTCAACCAGACTGCACCCAACTGAACTGTGCTAAGCAGGTCCTGAGAGTGTGAGGTGCGTGACCGCACAGTAAGAGAAACGCGTGCCCGGCTCGTTCACTTTAGCTTTTGTGCAGCGCTGCCTGTACATCGTTTTTTAAAGAGGCCTGAGTAGTTTGGACAGGGGTGAGCTGGATGAAATTCGGCTTTCGTTCTCCACGAGCGCACTTCTCCCGAAGCGGAGGGAAAACGAATCCCCCCATGCCGCGGGCGTACGCGCGAGCGTCTCGTAATGATGATGTAACTGTCCCAGGACCGTTTCTACCGTGTCCTCCCCTCACACAGCTGCCCACCCCCACCCCCCCCCAGGGCAGCTGTGTGAAAGAGAGGGTGTAATCACCTCTGACACGCGTGTCCCTCTTATCAAATACAATTAACGAGCTCTCTGTTAACCGAAAGGAAAAAAGAACAGAGGAGCGGTGAGCGCCGCGTTCTGCACGTTGGCGTCAGCGCTAGCGGGACTTCAGGGCTCTCCGGGCTGGGCCGTGTCCACCGCTCGATTGACACTTCTCCTGTCTTTGTTCAGCAGGATGTAAACTGTCACGGAATTACACGGGATGCGAGTCCCCCCCGCTCTTCTCTTTTTTTTCCCTCTCCTTTCTTTCCTTTTTTTCCTCCCGCCCCAGACGTGTGTCCAATATTCCCTTATTGCATTTGTTTATCATGTCCCGTAAATGAGGTTTCTTTGTGAGGAGCCAATAAGCTGACGGATCGCCTGTCAGAGCGAATGTGAACCGCGCGGCAGGTGTGCGGAGCAGCGGGCGAATGTCATATCCCGGGAAAAACGGTGCAGGAAATAAAGGTTGTCGTGGAAACGTGGCCTTATTGATTAAGCGGTCGCCTCGCGTGCGGACGCGTGTCCCGCTGAAGGAGGCGGAATGTGGTTAGGTGGGTTATTTCTCAAGGACGGGGGAAATTGTTAGGCCCCTGCGTCTTACGAGCCTGACACCGCTGTCACCGATACCTCTGACGGAAAGCAGATGTCGCAACTTGTGTTACTGAGAGCACCACCCTATAAACACTGCAGATAATGAGAAATATCCGGTAAGTTAACCTTGTTTATGTTTTGTAGGTTTCGACCCCCAGATTCACTCGTTTCCTGCAAGCAGACGGGGGAAAAAACTGGTGTATTGTAACTTTTTGTCTTTGAATGGCATCAAATTCGTGAGAAGTTTGACCCATTTATATAGCTGGATATTTACTGAGGCGATTGTGGGTTAAGTACCTCCTATAAGGGTACAGCAGCAATGCCCCAGCAGGGAATTGAATCAGCAACCTTTCAAGTTCTACCTTCACCAATATGCTATGCTGCCACCCCAGTAATTCTTTCCACGGGTGTACAGAAACCAGCATAGATCACAAAAAATGGGTAGCACCTTGGGGCCGATTCTCACTGCAGTTTTTTAATCAGTCATGCTGAGAAAGGGATGAAAGCCTCGTTCAGATCACAGACAGAATATCACATTTACAAAGTACCTCTAAAATAAAGCCAGGCTGCACACCCTATTAATTACAGTTTGTTGTATGAATCATGCTTCTCTCAGCAGCAGAGCCAAGTGAACGGTAGTTTGGGCCAGATAAAATACTGAACAGTAAGTCACTGTGTAGTACGCAGCGCTAGTGTGTAATTATCTTTTTGTTGTTGTTACAGATCAGCGATTCTGGGTGTGGCCCAGTGAGATCGAACTAATTCAGAAATCGAGGCAGTCCGAAGAAGCACGCAGTGGAGTGTAACTGTGGTCGTTTCTGACTCTGTCTTCTCAGGGCAAAGTTGCTTGTGCGTTTCTGTGGAGTTTTTTGGGCTTTGACTTGCTGACCTGTATATTTGCAAGACTTCGTCCACTGCTGTTTGTTGCCATTATGTGATTAAGTTAGTCTTTGTGGGATGTCTTAAAATAGATTAATTAATTTTGTTATAGGGGAAATGAGTAGTTGTCTGCGCATAGCTGCAGATGTTATACTTATGTACTGGCTGTGCAGAGATAGCTCAGCTGATAACAGGATGTTTACACAATGGGTGGATGAACTTTCAAGGACCTTGTCTCTCTCTCTCTCTCTCTCTTTTTCTTACCTCACTCAGAAGCAGGCGGGGTCCACAGCGATTTCATTGCATGTTCGCATTCATATTGTTCAGCCTTTGTCAAGTTTATTTTCAAGTTTTAAAACAATTCCTTTGGTTGGTCCTGTCCCAATACGCAATGGCTGCTTCCCAGCAGCCTCCGTGGTCTCATTTGCATAGCCCCGCCCCCATTGCACTGGAGGAAAAAAGGCTCTTTTATCAGGTGCTCGACTCATTCCGCAGTTGCCGTGAGACCACGACTCACAATTCCTAGTTGCCGTGGCACCCCCCCCTTCCCAGTTTCTGTGCGAGGAGGTGGATTCCAGCGCCTCCCTCTGTTCTGAGAAAAGGGTGCGCGTTCAGCGGCTGTTGTGCCCAGTCCCAAATCCCAAACAGATGTTCTCT
>NC_050584.1:60282500-60285000 GCF_013368585.1 Megalops cyprinoides | reverse complement strand
CCGCGTCTTGCCTTGTTGCGGTCAAACGGCAGACCGTGGGCGCGCTGGAAATATACATATATCGCCGCGGCAGTCACTCCGCCCTTTCGCGTACGGTAAATCCTGAACACTCAAACATATTAAATGCAAAGCTGCCGCACACGTATTTCACGGGCTCGTAAAACGTGCTATTTACTCAGGCTGATTCCCACCCGTGTCCTCTGGCTCTGTGTCTGACACAGCTCCTTTGGTCAGCCTTATATACCTAATTCTTAAAAATTAAATTATTTGATGTTTTAAAGGGGATCCATAAAGGCGTGCAGTTTCACCTTAAGCTGAGTAGGGACAAACCAGAGGACACAGGTGAAAATGAGATAAAAAAGCAAATATCACCCACCCAATATCACCCACACTAGAAAGCACTTTCTTTGCGCAGAGAGTTATAAATGCATGGAATAACTTGCTAGATTTTGCAGCAGTGTCAGCGACTCCAGGACTAAACTCAACACAAGCAAAAGAGTCAACCTGTATTAGTGGCAAAAGGCAAGCTAAACTGGGGCTTAGTGACCTGCGTTGCTGGAATCCCACATCCACAAAGCTTACAGAACAGATCAGGCTTGTAGCTGTGTGGAAGGAGCGGAGTGGTGGGAAGTTTTGGACTGGAGGCTCGTGGGCTGCCGTCTTTTTTTTTTTTGGTACCCCGTCATTAGCTTGTTGTGTCATCAGCAGCAGCAAACACCTGAGGAGGAGGTGGCGTTGGGCCGGCATGGTTTATTTATTCGCATTAAAAGAGTATGAAGTTTGCTTTTGCCAGTCGTTGCTGTCTTTCCATTAAAAAAAAAAAGAAAAGAGAAAAAAATGGCCCTCACAGAATTCCTGCATAATTCATAGGTCTGGGGCAGCAATTGGCAGTATGAAATATGTATCGCGGGCCCGTCCCAGCAAGGAAGTGTCTCGTTTGAGAGCGGTAGACCATATGCTACGTGCACTGTGTGATGGTCCCTCATAGAGAGTGGGTCTTGGCTAGCCCCAAATGCCCCCCGCCCCAACACACACACACACACACACACATATACACACACACGTACACACACACATACACACACACACACGTACATACATACACACACACACACACACACACACACACACACAGAGCACACATGTGCATATACACCCATCCCAGCCTGTGCAGCAGTGCATGGGAGTGGCAGCGTATGAAATCAATGCCACTTAATGAGGGAGAAAGAGTATGAAACAACCCTAGAGAGACAATCCCTCCCACCACACACACACACACACAGACATAGTAACTGATCAGATTTCCCTGCCAGGCCTGTCTGTTTCTCTGGATACCTAACGGAGACAGAGAGAGAGAGAGAGAGAGGGTGGGAAATAAAAGAAAAAGGAGTAAATGGAAGGAAAGTGCAAGGCCAGCGTTTCTCCCCATCTGACAGCAGGCCTTAGGTAAATTCAGTCAGTGTTTCGTGCATCACGTTGGTGCCCAGTGTGGCCTGGGGCTGATTTTTTTTATGTTTCTTTCTCTTCCCTTTTTGTGTTTTTGTATTCCTCCACTCCATTTGGTTAATAGAGGAGTGCTCACAGAACTGAAGTAATGTGGTCACTGACGCCATGGTTGGACCGCTGGGCCCACTCCTCCCCAGTGCGGCTGTGTGAGCTACAGCATTGGCCCCAGCTATACGTATAACTCTCTGTTTGCCTGTGTCTTTCCCTCTGTCTCTGTCACTCTACATTTACACATATAACTCTTCTTTTTGTATCTCTTTGTTTCTCTCTGTCACCCTCTCTGTCTCTTCACCTCTGTCTGGGTCTCTGTCTCTATCTCGCTGTATCACTATCTGTCTCACTCTCTCTCTTTATATCTTTCCCTGTCTCTATCTCTGTCTCCTTACCTCTGTCTGTGTCTCTATGTCTGTTTCTCTCCATGTCTGTCTCTCTCTGTCTATCTGCCTCTATCTATCCCTCTCTATCTATATATACCACTATCTCTGTATCTAAGGCCTCCAGATCTCTCTGTCTCCCTCTCTGTCTCTTTACCACTCTGTTTCCCCTCTTCTCTCTGTGCCTCTGCTTTTCTCTCTTTTCCTGCATCTGTCTACCTCTGCCTCTCTCTTCACTACACCCCCACACGCTCACACACCTCTGTGTGTGCACACGGGCATCTTTCTCCCGGGGATACACACTTTGCGGAGTGGAGGATGCAGAAGGAGCTGTGTGTGTGTGCGTGGGAGTGTGTGAGGGTGTGTATGTAGGAGGATGTGTGTGTCTGTGCGAGTGCGCGCGCGCGTGTGTGTGTGTGTGTGTGTGGTGTGAGTGCGTGCATTGGAGCGGGGAGGTGTAACACCTAAGCTCATTATCCTCGAGTTAATTTTAAAGAGACTATTAAAACAAGAAAAAGAGGTCAACTTTTTCCTTAATCCCTTATTCTTGGCAAAAAGCGGCACGGCCGTGCTGTTTCCCCAGCCAGTGCCGGACCTTCGCAGTACAGTACACCAGGGAT
>NC_050584.1:60100000-60277500 GCF_013368585.1 Megalops cyprinoides | reverse complement strand
AGAAGTTGCGTAGCTTAACCTGAATTTTTTTACAGTTGTTTGCCTGGGAGTTATTTCCCCCAAAAACAGTAAGCATGTTGAGAGTTTGTGGTGGAACATGCATTCATTTGCATGTTGATGTTGTTGATACTGCTGAAATCAGACAGCAGTGATTCCACTCTGCCCTGTCTGGAACATGCGATAAGGGTTAGCACAATCAAGCTCATGTGACTATGATCAGCTCTCCGGATCCGCTCCTGTTGCGCAACTGTGTCTGTATTGTTTTACACTTCCTACTGTGTCTCCGGACTCCATGGAACTGCAGGTCTTGATGCAGTGACGTATGACCTTTGACCCCGGGTCAAGTTATTCTCCCGACCCAAAATGGCTGCCGACCATGTCTTGAAAGATACAGTGGACAAGGCCGCACCAATCCCGCTGATATTCTCCTGCCCCAGTTCCGCGGTTCCGTTTCGCTCACGGGCTGAACACCTAACCTGCAGCATTTGCACTTTTGAGCGCCTGTTGGCTCGGATTAACACCGTGTGATTTTTTTTTTTTACTTTTTTTTTTTCCCTGCCGTTTTGTTATGTCCTCGGGCCTCCACTAACACCAGCTGGCAGGTAAAATGTCACATCTGAGAGTGTTGCCTGGAAACAAATTCAGATTTTATTCAGATTTCATTAATGCCGGGGCAGAAGAGGCAGCACACAGGAAACTCATGACGGCGTGCATTTCCAGACGGCCTCAGCAGTTTTTCTTTTTTCACTGTTGTTTTTTATTTATTTTATTTAAAAACGCGATTCTGATGCAAAGATCTGTGGTGTGACTGACTGCATAGCTGTGGTTTACAGTAAGTGAAGTTGAAAAGTGTTTCAAGGTTGTACTTTTGGGGTTGTTGATATGGTTGCCTCTTGTGAGTGATTTTCAAAAGAGCTGTGTCTTTCATATTTTAATTCCTTACTCTTTGGCTACAAACGCGTCCAGTTGAACATTATCTAGATACATCATTTCAACAGTGTATTTGACCGTGTAGTTTCATTTATGATGTTTAAACTGCAATGCTCTGAAGCCATATTTAATGGCATTAGGCTGTCAAATCTGTGTTAAGCATCAATCTTTTGAGGTCAGGTTGACTATGAATTTTAGACATTTTCATTTATATTCAAATTTCACACCTTTCAAAATCAATTTGAAAGAACATGATCAGAGTTGCCTTCTGGATTTTTCTTTAAATTGAATTGGTCAGCCTACATATTTCACAGCAGTGAGACTCATTTTCAATTGGTTAGCTTGTGTATTGTGTACTTGTGTACTGTCCAGTATTGCTAAAGTCACCTCAGATGCAGGGCAGGATGAATCACACAAGTAAGACTTACTGTAGACCTGCCACGCGATCATGATACAGTCATACAGGACATATTCATTTAAAAATCCCCCCCTTTCTGTAGCTGACAGTCCCCCCCCCCGTGCTCGGTTACATAACACAGTGATTCGCTGCCAGGCGCTGCAGCGTCTGACTCACAAGCATTGACTCGCGCGCATGGGTGCCCCCCCTCCCCCCCAACCCCGGACGCCCACCGCGGGACATAGCTTCACAAGCAGTCATCAAAATCCCCCCTGCCCCCCTTCAGAATCCTGAGTAATGGTGACCCTGTGGCCAGGTAGTGTTTCCTTCCCATCAGCCTCACCGCTAATGTAGCCACGAGGTGTGTCATCAGAACACTGTCACGTCATCACTGGGGTGGGGGTTTTGGCTGACACGAATGTGTGGCCTTCCTCTGAAAGCGATTGCAGTGTTGAAACAGGAAAGAAAAAGATGAGAGAGAGCAGGTGATGTTAGTCTTCATTTTTCTTTTTTTTTTTTTTTTTTGGAGAACAGTCAGCGCTCTTACCCTGAGACGTTCACACACACATACAGGCACAGGAGGTCTTCTGTCCCTGGCTTTGGCCTTGGTAGCAGGTTCCCAGTTCCTGCCATTGTCCACGAGAGCGGTCCTCCTCTTTCTGCCTCTCTCTCCCTAAACGTCTCTGTATTCCTCTCCCTCTCTCTCACTCTCTCCCTATTCCTCTCTGTATTCCTCTCTCTCACTCTCCCCATCCTTTTCTGTATTCCTCTCTCCCTCTCTCTCTCTCCCTCTATCTCTTCCTCTCTCTCCCCTTCTCTCTCTCCCTCTCTCTCTCTCTCTCTCTCTCTCTCTCCCTAAACGTCTCTGTATTCCTCTCCCTCTCTCTCACTCTCTCCATCCCTCTCTGTGTTCCTCTCTCCCTCTCTATCTCCCTGTCTCTCTCTCCCTCTCCCTCCATCTCTCTCTCTCTCCCTCTCTCTCCCCTTCTCTTCCTCTCTCTCCCTCTCCCTCTCCCTCTCCCTCTCTCTCTCTCAGGAGAGGGAGCTGGACTCCGCAGGGGCACCTGAGCCTTTGCAGGAAGCAGCTGTAGAGGCAGATTACGTGTCCTAATGACTCCGGCACATCGCCCCGTCACACTCTCCTCTCTCTCTCTCTGTTTGTTTCTTTCAAGCCACATTGTTCTGTGCGTCACACATCCTGAACACACGCACACACACACACGCACACACGCACACACACACACACGATCTCCCCGGCTCAGCACGGTCCCGGCAGCATCAGCTTCGAGTGTGCGGTCTTCCTAAAATATCTCAGATAATGTCCTCCTTTTGAGCGTCCAGCTCTCAAAATAAACCCGGGAACAGCTGAAAATAACACTGTCGACACAAAGACCCCCCCCTGGCAGTTCTTGCCAAGGCGTTTGATCTGCAAAGTGGATTTTTTTTCCCAAAATTCTCTTCCGCTGTACATCCTCACCTGTGTTTACAACCCACCGCGAGAAAATAAAATAAAAACCTCGCAGACGAGTACGGTGCGAACGGTTTCAGCGGAGCGGAGCCTCGTCCTGCCCCCCCCCTGGGACCGCGCCTGTTTACTGTAAGGGGGGCAGGTGCCTGACCCCCCCATCCATCACCGTGACAGGCCTTTCGGCGCACATCGGAGCCTGTCGCCCCTGTTCTGTTTATTAAAAACCCGAGCCGCAATCGTCGGCCTGCGCGCGGAGATGGCTATCTCAGGGCAGAGACAGCGCGGCTACTGTACGCCAGCAAAAACATCCTGTTTCGGTACATCCCTGTTTTCTCTGCAAACCCACCTCTCCTCTTCTGTTTTCGGCTTTCTCTGGTATTCCTCAGAACGCGTTGCGAGCTCCAAGCAGGCAGGATAATGTCGGGGATAATGACACTGTTCCAGTGAAGGAAGGCCACCTTAGGAGGACGTGCAGTGTGGGTCCCCTGAGTGCCCCTGTTAGACTTCTCTGACCTCTGAAACACACACACACACACACACACACACACACACACACGCACCAGTGCCGTTGCTTTGGGCACAGTCGGGTTTGTATTGTGTAGCCTCCCTTTGCATATCCTGTCAGTCACAGCTGCATAGGTGACATGTTGTTTTTTCCAGATCCCTGGCAGTTACCCTCTAAGCCTCACCCTGTGGGTTTATACTGGCACCCCACCCTACTGATACATACTGGAATACCGTCCTGCTGGTTTCTATTGGAACACCCTACTGGTTTATACTCAACCCCCACCCTACTAGTTAATACTCAACCCCAAGCCTACTGGTTTATACTCAACCCCCACCTTCCTGATTTATATTGGAGCTGTACCTTACTGGTTTATACTCATGCTGTGCCCTGCTGGTTTATACCAGGGCTGTACCTTGCAAGCTTATGCTCATGCTGTGCCCTGCTGGTTCATACTGGAGCTGTACCTTGCAAGCTTATACTCATGCTGTACCCTGCTGGTTTATACCAGGGCTGTACCTTGCAAGCTTATGCTCATGCTGTGCCCTGCTGGTTCATACTGGAGCTGTACCTTGCAAGCTTATACTCATGCTGTACCCTGCTGGTTTATACCAGGGCTGTACCTTGCAAGCTTATACTCATGCTGTACCCTGCTGGTTTATACCAGGGCTGTACCTTGCAAGCTTATACTCATGCTGTGCCCTGCTGGTTTATACCAGGGCTGTACCTTGCAAGCTTATACTCATGCTGTACCCTGCTGGTTCATACTGGAGCTGTACCTTGCTGGCTTATACTGGAACCCCACCCTGCTTATTTGCTGTACTCTGGGGCTGCACCTTGCTGGTTGGGCAGTGAGGTGTGTAAGGGGAAGAAGTTTCACACTCACAGCAGCATCTTCGGTTCGGGGGCTTTCCTGCTCAGGGCAGCGTGTGACTCATATGGCTGTACGTGATGTGCTGTGGAAACACGCACGCTCCTGCCAGCGCTCTGTGTGCGCGTGTGTGTGTGTGTGTGTGTGTGTGTCCTACGTTTCAGGAAGCTCACGCTGTGGAGTAACGCCCACGTGATGCCGTTAAATTCCAGGCCGACGCCGTGCTGGTTTAAGAGCTGTTTCAAATGACAGAGGAAGCTGCGTTTAGCGCAGAGGAGACCGCACTGCACTCTGGGTAATCCCGGGCCTCGATAGCGGCCTGAGTGGGCTTGAGGCTGGAGCGGTGTCGGCGTAACCACCCCCAGCCCCCCCCCCCACCCCCCGGACGGTATCGACGCTCCTTTTGAATCCCTGGCACAGAGGGCTGATTGTGTTTGCCTCTTTGGCCGGCGTCGATGCGCAGCTGGGCTCAGAGTAACAAGCGAAACACACTGGCTCCGTCAGTACTGCCCTCTCACGGGGCGCTGACGCGGATCCAGACTCTCAGTCTTGTGGAGGCTGCAAGCCCATCTACACGGCCTCCGCCGGGAGAGACCGATATCTGCTGCTGGTGTAACTTCACTTCTTTTTCGCCTTTTTGCGTCCTCTGTATCGTAGGCGCTATCCCGCTGTTTTTGGGCAGGGATTTGGCAGGGCCAGTGTCAGCTCAGCCCAGGTATCACTGGGCACATGTGTTCAGTCAGGCAGGAGCGCAAAGCCCCGCCCTTTGACTCTCTCTCTCCCTCACCGCTTCCCTGTAATCAGTTACACCATTCCACTCAACTGTTGTTACACTGCGTTACATTACATTACGTTATAGCTTTTGGCAGACACTCTTACCCAGAGCAACTTCCAAATAAGTGCTTCACTATGCTAGTTATCGAGAAGTATTACAAGAGGTCAGTAAAATACTGAGTTAAGTGGAGTGCTTTTTTAAAAAATTTTTACATTTACATTATTGCAATTTAGCGGATGCTCTTATCCAGAGCGACCTACGTAGGTTTCAATATTTGCAAGTTATTCTTTTATTCGGCTGGATATTTACCGAGGCGACTGTGGGTTAAGTACCTTGCCCCAGAATACAGCAGCAGCGCTCCAGCGGGGGAATTGAACCAGCAACCTTGCGGTTACGAGTCGAGCCCTTCTCCCTACCGCTGTGCTACACCTGTAGCCGTGCTTTAAGAAGACAGATTTCCCCGGCCGGTAGGGGATTGAGTGATCGCCCGGCTGGTAATTTACTGGCACCGTAGCTAGGGGTACAGCGGTACAGAAATTTCCTTACTTCCTTCCTTCCTTGTCAATTGCAGTTGCTCACTAGTTTTAAACACCAGACTCGCAAACCGCTTCTCCTCAAGTGTCAGTCCTCTCGATTGATTTGATTGGTCAGTCGACCAGAAGGTTACAATGACGTGATGCGCTTGCTAAATGTCACCCCACAGTCACACGGACGACACAGGAGCCCTTCTCGCTTGCCGCTTGTGGGCGTTCCTGGCTCGTGATTACTAGGTTACAGAACTAATCAAAATGTTGCATCATTTGTTTCAGCAACGTGTGTCACGCTGCCTTCACTCCCATTGGTAGTCGCCGTGTCGCATTGCTCAGTATTTGCATAAAATAGACCTCTAGTCTGTTTTAGCCCCGCCCATTTGGCTTTGCAACAGCCGTTTGTCTCTTGTCGCTGTAAATCGGCAAGTCTCATTGAAAATGAATAGCAGCCGGTCGCTTTGTCTCCCTCCTGTGTTGTCCATGTGACTGTAGGGTTATGTGTATGCTCAGTGCAGAGGTCTGGGCATTTTAGAATCATTTTCTCGTTCTCGTGTGGAGAGATTTAAAAAAAAAACGCAAACGTATTGTGGACGTGAGCCTTTTCAAAAGTGATAGAAAAAAGTGACTTTTCGAAAATATCCAGATATGTGTGGACAAGGCCACAGACCAAGCCAAAAGCTACATGAGAATCGCAGCACTCTCAGATTAGGGAAAAAATAAAGCTGTTATGGCGGTAATGGCAGCGACGGGCTCAACACTGCGGTACACCTCCTAATACGGCGGTATGGCGGTGATGCGGTTATTGTTGCAGCCCTAGCCGTAACGGCATGGCCGATGACGGCTGACTGCTCTTATGCTCTCTCAACGCCAGGCCTCAGTGACCAGGAATGACGGACTCTGGCTGCTATGCCAGCGTGGGGGCGGGAGGAGTTTATACCCACCCCCCCTCTCTCTATCCACCGTCAGGCGCGCAGAGATCCTTCGATGAAGAATGTCATTGTCACCCGACTCTTTCCGCCCCCTTTGGTCTCTGACCCCCCCCCCCACCCCCCAGCGGGCGGAAAGGCGGAGCCCCGCCCAGCCAATGAGACGACAGAATGAAAGTGTTACATCCTCCATATGAATAACACTGCCTTTCTGTATCATTTTCTGTAACTGCCTGCATATGGCACGCACGGACGCGTTTCCCGGATGCTTGCTGCGATGTACGATTTATGACACCAAAACCCCACGGCGCTTCAAGCCTCTTTGTACCGTTCTGACGCCGGCGGTGTCACCTGTTAGCTATTTGCTTAATGGGCGGTGTAAAAAGTGATGGATGGGTATCAGGAATTCGACTCCTGAATCTTTATACCTTTGAGTTGAAAGCTGTCGTGATTTTTATTTTGGCTCTCCTGCAACTAAGAAGCACGCTTAATATCCGAAAGCTGTCGTCTCCTGATTTTTACCTTGGCACTTGTAACTAAGCAGCATGCTCCATCTCACTAATTCTCAACTCCAAGGTGTCGTTTTCTGCTCACTCCTATTGGAACCCTAAAAAAATAAGCGCACCCCCAACGTGGTAAGAAACATTTATAATGACCTGTATTGGCCTGTCTCCAAGTGTATGTATGATATTGTATGTTACTGTGAGAGCCGACGTGACTGCAGTCTCTAGGAGATGCCAGTGATTCTCTGTGTGACAGGGTACCCACGCCGAAGGGCGTGCGCTCTTTTTTTTCCCTTTCTCTTGATAACACCTGACACCAGGAGTCCCCTGCTCTCCCTCTCGCCTGTGAGCACGCACCACCCGCAGCAGCTGGTCGCAGGTGCATCACAGGGTGTCCCACCGCCCAGAGGCCTCGCACACCATCTCAGCGCCCGGGGCGCCCCGCGGCACAGCCGACGGGGTGCATTATGGGTAGCGGTGTGCTCCGGTGTCTGTCGCTTTGAATCCTGCCGTTTGGCGCTGATTTCACTGCAGCCATTTGTCTGCCGGGATGTAGCAAAACAAGGATTCTCACGCTGTGGAGGTGGAGGTGTCAAACGCCGCCGTGAAACCCAAGCGTGCGATGGGGGTGCGAAGAAAACTGTGCTGTCAGATACAGCAAAGAAAAGCATGCAGCGTGTATGCATTTTTACACAGTTATTACATCGGCTATTCTGAGTGAAGATGTGGAATTGTAATAAGCGGGAAGCTTTTCATGGAAGCGTCCCTGTTGTTTTTATTGAAGCTGTTCAGGTGTTGTAGGTGATCAGCGATATAGCATAGATCTGCACATAAATGGCGCATTTGTGCTGGGGTTGATTGAGCATGCCTGACCTGCATTCATGCATAACCGCAAGCTGTAAGGTTTTGAAACATGGAAAATATACAAATAATCTCGTAAAACAAGCGGAGGGAAAAAAACGAAAACGAAGCAGGAACAAAAAAAGAGCGACAACGGCGCCTTTTCCGCCAGCGTTCCGGTGCGGCCTGTCGCTTCACCTCGGCGTCTCCCTCACTTCGGCGCGTGTCTCGCCGGCCGACAGCGCTTCCTGGTGACGGGCTGACCTTTCATCGTCCCGTGACCATCGTGACCACCATTTAGCCCCAGGGCCAGCTCCCGCACAAAACCAGCACTGTGGCTGACAGGCCAGCTTTGTCTTTTAAAGTCATTAGCAGTTTCTCTGTGGATACTCTCTCTCTATCTCCCCCACCCCCCGCTTTACCACCAACCCCCCCCCCCCCCCCCACCTTTCACACTCCATCTGCAGATACCAGGGATTGTGCCTGGGGTTGGAGGGTGGTGGTGGGAGGGGGGTCGAGGGAGGGAGGGAGGGGGGACGGTCTTTGACAAGGAAGTGATTTAAGACGGTTGGAGAGTGTAGCCAGTCCCTTGTGAATGCGCGTCTGTGTTTGCTCACGGGGATCGGGTTTGACACGGAGTGCCCCCCGTGTGACGGCTTTGAACGCCAGAGCGTTCAGAGGGAGGCCTCTGTGTCACACGGCGTGCGGGGCGTAGTGAGTGTAAGCAGCAGGGCTCGTGACCCGAAGTCTGCCGCTTCAGTTCCTAGATGGAGCCCTGCTGTTGTATCCTTAAACAAGATGCTTGCTGCAGCGCAATACCCAGCTGTACAAATGGATAATATGTAAAGTCACTGTGGATAAGGATGTCTGCTAAGCACATAGTGTACTGTAGGTTTGGATGAGGGATCTTTATTGCCAGGCTTTGGAAGCTGGCTGAAAACTACAAAAGACAATGAAAGTAGGGTTTTTTTTTCCCTGAGGTTCGCCACTCTTCCTGTCACGTGACGAGCAGGCGTCCAGGTAAAGAGACCCGTCCAAGATCTAACCCCAGTTCCATGAGAAACGGCGTGATCCTGCCCAAACAGCAGGGCTGGAAATTTGGCTTTGTATTTTTAGCCCGTGTGCGGTATGACTTTAGCGTATTTATTTTTTAATTGAGAGCGCGCTGGCAGCGGATGAAATATGAAGGCATGTGTGCCTGTTTTAAACATTTTAATAATCGCTCTCGCGGGACCAGCCCAGACCAAAGTGTGGGACTTACCTCAGCGTCGGGTCCAACACAAAGCTTCAGAGTCATATATCAAAGCTACCATGTTTCATGTAGCACGGAAAGGTTTCCTGACCACATTCTGTTATGAAATTCCTGTGTGTGTGTGTGTGTGTGTGTGTGTGTGTGTATGAGCGTATGTCTAAGTGTCTTTGTGTGTGTGTATGTTTGTGATGTTTCTCTCAGTGTGTGTGTGTGTGTATGTGTGTGAGTGTATGTGTAAGTGTGTGTATAGGTATGTGTTTGAGTATGTCTTGGTGTGTGTATTTGTGTGTAAGCCTGTGTGTGTGTACATCTCAGTGTATGTATTTGTGTGTACTTCTGTGTGTTAGGGTGTGTGTAAGTACAGCTCAGTGTGTGTATGTGTGTATGCTTCTGTGTGTAGGTGAGTGTAGGTACATCTCAGTGTGTGTATGTGTGTATGCTTCTGTGTGTTAGGGTGTGTATAAGCACATTTCAGTGTGTGTATGTGTGTATGCTTCTGTGTGTTAGGGTGTGTGTAAGCACATCTCCTGGCTGGCAGGAGGAGTTTGTGTGTGAGGGACCTGGTGTTGGGCCCCTGGGGTGCGTGGGGGGGTTGGCCGGAGCATCATGCCTGACTGGCCCGAGACTCCTGCAGCCTGACTTCACACCTGGAGCCCAGCGGCCTTGGCCCTCCGACAGCAGCGGGGTGGGGGAATGGGGGGGTCTCCTCCCCCCCACAGACTGCCTCCACCCAGTCAGAAGGGTGCAGTTCACCTCCATCCCACAGTCCTCAGCTGACAGCTCTCAGGAGGACTCTGCTGACCTCATTACTCCGTGCGATTAAGACGGTCCAGCTCCTTCCGCTTCTCTGGAAACCAGGACGGCTGTAAACACCTTCCGCGGAGCTAACCGGGGCCTTGATGAGTCTTTTTGTTCTGCGCGTACCACGCTGGCGGGTCGCCACGCTGGCGCTCCGCTAGCAATGAGGGTGGAGGCGCGTGTGAAACTTTGCCACGGTGCGACATGAGTAATGAGAAGGGTGGTATAACAGCGAGAGTTTAGTCATCGTTCGGTTTCATGGAAAAGGTGTGTGTGACGAAGAGCGGCGTTTCCAGGCCTTTCACAGAAGCTGCTCGCCGAATGATGTGTGCCTCTCTGAGTGACGTGGCTCGAAACGACCAATGGGAAGTGGTGAGGTTCTGCATAAGCGAGACCCCTCTGACCACCGAGCGAGAGAGCGTGGGAAGACAGGTGTGTCATTGCGTTCAAAAAAACAAACGTCAAGCGTGTTCGCGCCCAGAGCGAAAACCAGTGTTTTTTTTTTTTTTTTTTCCATTTTTCACACCAGTTATGAGTAAACAAGGCCTAAAATAGGATGGGAGCTGCCTGTCAGTGAAGGCTGTCAGTCATAGTGGCTTTAGAGCAGCTGAAGGACAGGGGGGCTGAAATGAGAGCGCTCAGGTTCGGGGGGGGGGGTCGGGGTCTTCGCCCGCTCTCCGGGAAACCCCTTCCTCCCCCCCCCCCCCCCCCCCCCCCCCCACCCACACTCAGGTCTGCCCCGCATACACAGAGAAAGAATGACAAGGCGCCAGGAATGTCCAGTCACCTGTTCCCAGAATGCAACAGCTGAACAGCTGCGTGGTTCCCAGGCCAAGGTGGGTCGAACCGGTTTGCTCTGGTTCGGGACAGTCTCAGAGTAGCTCTGGGTGAGCGCGGAGGACCCCCGTCAAAGCCACAAGAGGGTCGCCACAAGACTTTTGTTTTCTCAGGGATGTGGTTGGGGGGGGGGGGGGGGGGGGGGGTGTTGTCCGCGAGATGCCTGGCGTGGGTGGGTGTTGTAATTGATAGGGTCTTTCGTAGGACGCTTTGCTTAGGTAATAGGGGTTTACCCAGCCAAAGATCAACGGACCATGCCTATCAGAAACAGGCAGGCGTGTGTTTTTAATCTCTTTGACGAGGCTTGACGTTTCTAAAGCGCTCTCGCTTCGTTCTGTCGGCCCGTTTTCTCCCGTCTGTAAAGGAACAGTTACAGGAGAGTCGATACGGTCTGGGGTGTCCTCCCTGGTTTGTTGTCGGAACCGCCTAATCTGGATGACAGCTGGGAAAACACATTAAAAAAACCCCATCGCAGAAGCCCCTGAGCAGTTTCCCTCCACCGGCATCCAGATTGATCCCCCCGGCCCGGCACGGTCTGACGGGGGAGACAGTGAATCACCCCCTCGCTGGGTGCCTGTGGTTTGATAGAGCCGGCTCTTATTAGCGGGTCAGCGCAACGGTCGGGCAGTCAAAAGGCAGGAATGTTCTTGTCTAGACTTGTTTGCCGATTTTTTTTTTCTTTCGTGTCTTCAAAGCGGTCAAGACGGCGGCAGCGGCTTAGCGGTCCGAGCGACAGTGCAGTGCAGACGTAACTTGCCTGGAAAACTGCAGGAAGCCCCTCTAAAAATAACCCCCCCGGGGGGTTGGTTAGGGGGGGGGGGGGGGGGAAGATTTCCTTACGCTCCGAGCGCCGGCTCGCGAAAAACCTACATGGTGCTGCCCCCGTCTGTTCCTCTTAACTTTGCAGTCAGAAAAGGCGTTAATAGAGCAACCTCTACTGATACCTATGGGAATTAGTTAAAGCGATGGCCCTCCCTGCTCTCTCTGGGGCCTACCAGGAGAACGCTGGCAATCCTTAAACACCCCCCCCCCCATTGCCACGGCTGTTTCTCTGTTTATCCAGGTGGCTTGTGGTGCCGTCCTGCTCCCCCCCCCCCCCACGCTCACCTAGGCGCTGTCTCGTGGCGTTCACTCGTTTCGCGGCGTGGCGGGCATCGGGAGATTTCCTTGAATGTAAAAGCGGGGAGTCAGGTGAACCACCCCACCCCCTCTCTGCGTGAGATGACACAAGGCTCGTTTGAGTCGGGATATCTGCCGTGCGGAGCGGCGTGTGGCAGGCGGGAGAGACAGGGCCTGTTCGGCCGGGGGAGCAGGTACTTCCCGGGGGCCATGGCCAGATGTTTCCCCTCACTGCGGCGCTGGCGGTCTGCAGACGCGCTTCGGCTAAATATAGGCAGGACGGCCTACTTCCTCTCAAAGTCAGAACTGATTTCTTCTACGGCAGTGCGGTGTGTGTGTGTGTTTTTATTTTAAGGGGGGGGTATTATTAATTGTTACTCGAGTGTACATCGGAAGTGACAATCCATTCCTTGTGTTTGGATGGAGAGAGTGGTAGTTGCTGATTTTCTGTGCTCTGTGGGACCGGTTATGGCGGTGTGCTGTTGTGGATCAGGTGACCGTTGCCCTGGGGGCTGGAGGCTGTGTGTGAAAGAGGGAGAGGGGTCCTGGGGGGCAGAGGGGGGGATCCAGGCCTCTCAGCCTAAGGTTCGCCACCCCTGGTCCTGCCAACATCCTGCCAACATCCTTCCTGGCTTGCTATTGGACATCTGCATGACTGCGGGGGCCAGGCCAGAGTCACATGACCGGCCACTTCACTTCCTGTCTCTTCCCCCATCACCACCTCCTGTCCTGCCGGGCCGTGCTGAGAGCTCACTCCAGCCCCCACACCTCACTCTCTGCTTCAGGACCCCTCTCACTCAGCTCACACCTCATTGTCAAGTGACATTCTTTCCCCCAGCATGATAATGTCTTTGCTTGATTATGACTTTGTGTGACTCTTCAGCGGGGTCTGATTTGCTGACCGTTGAACAGGTAGCAGGTTTGTGTCTAACACATTTGGGACAAAGGTCCAGAGCTTCACAAGCCTGGTGTATCAGAGCATCTTGTTGCCTGTGGCCAGGCCTGCTTCATCCTGAAGGCTGTTTTTTTTTTCATGATGTCCACGGACAGTTTCTGAAGGTGTCGGGTTGTGTGCTGTGTGATGCAGTGGATGAGCAAGTAAGCTAGTCGGTGCTGGCACAGAACTGTGTAAGAGTAGGAGGGGCCAGGTAGAGTGGGAGTGGTCAGGTGGAATGGGAGGGGCCAGATAGAGGGGAGGGGTTGGACAGAATGGGAGGAGCCAGTCACAGTGGGAGGTGGCAGGCAGAATGGGATGGGCCAGACAGAGTGGGAGGGGTCAGGTGGAATGGGAGGGGCCAGATAGAGGGGAGGGGTTGGACAGAGTGGGAGGGGCCAGTCACAGTGGGAGGTGGCAGGCAGAATGGGATGGGCCAGACAGAGTGGGCGGGGTTAGGCAGAGTGGGCGGGACCGGGCAGTGACTCTCCACAATGCGTGTGTGTGTGTGTGTGTGTGTGTGTGTGTGTGTGTGTGTGTGTGTGTATGTGTGGTAGAAAACTAGCCTTGTAACCAGTGGGTTGTTGATTGGGGGGTGGGGCACAGATACTATAGCAAAGAACTTACCCTGAGCTGCCTATGAAAAGTAAACATCATGGATAAAATGTTACTAAAGTGTTAAATAAAATAATCAGTGTAAGTTTCCATGGATCGAGGCCAACCTTATAAATAATACAAGATGATGTATCTGTATATGCATAAATATGTGGGCTATTTATGCTAAAATAAATGTTATGTGAGCATAAATGAGCTTTTGGATTTGATTTAGTGACATCTTTGTATATTGTTTGTGAGTCGAGCTGTTTATGTACAAGTAGGAGGACCCTTATTTTCTCACATCAAACGTCTCATGTTGAGTAGAGCAGCTCTTGAGGTTTTCTGCTGTTTTTTTTCTGAAGTCATCGGAGTAATTGAAAAAGGTTTTCCATTTTTACAAACTTGCTAATGCCAGATGAATTTGCTAAATGAATCGGCCCATTTGCATCAGAAATGCTCTGTAGGGCCCTTGACAGGCTGCCTAAAAGGAGATGAGAGGTGACCTCGGAAACATAATTAGCTTCTTCACTCAGGCTGAAATTAGGCACGTTCGGGATGACACTTGCAGGATCACAAGTGCCTTTGTATCATTTCTGACATTATTCAGATGAAGGATCTTCCTTTTTATTTACATCAGGATTCCTTTTGATTGCGTTCCGTGATTAGCGCCGAATCGCCTTTTGATCTGAAACGCCTTCTCTCGCTGTGTTCTTGTGTCTCGCCAAGTTTATTTGTAGTTCTTTTGTCGACTCCCCTTCTCCCTGACGCCTTTCTTAGCGGGATGCTGACCCGATTAGCCGCGCGCGGACCCGCTCTCCGCAGGCAGGTACAAAACTGTGCCGCTCTCTTGTCAGGTTATTGAAAGCGAAAACGAGGCGTTTCAGCTTAGCAGAGGTCTACACGGAGTTCGATTTCATGGTCGCGCCAATACCGCTCGCGTGGAGCGCGGGTGAAAATCCAGGCCAGGGATAAATTGTCCTCAGGGACCACGGCGCCCCCTGCTGGTAACATAAAACTCACTGCAGGACTTCATTGATGGGTGGGGGGGGTGGGGGGGTTACCAAGAATGCCAGGATTGTTCTAGAACCATGGTGCCAGTAATAACGGTATTGTTCTACACCAGCAGTCGTGATGGTGTTTCGGGACTAATCCTGTTGACTCTGTGGCCGTGTCCCAGGTGGAAAGCACGCTCCTTCTGAAGCAGCGTTTTAGACGTCCGCCTTTTCAAGTTACCTCAAAACCGGAACATTCCATGGAATTCGTCATTCTGAGAAGCCTTAATCAAAGGCGGGAAGGCGGGAAGCTCATTATTGTCATTCTTCTTCTTTGGGGAATATAGCAGGAATTTGAGTCATTCACTTATGATGGATGATGTATGTGTAAATATGAGTAATTTCCAAAGTAGGTACTCAGTAGTTGTATTTGATAGGTTTGTTTAAAACAGCAAAAGGAAAAAAATACCGCTGTGTGGCTTCAGTCTTCACAATAGAGACTTGTTTTGTGGGTTAGTGTGATATTTTATAGCTGGAAATATGCCAGGCGTGTCGGTTTTAAACAGTGGCTGCCTCTCTGTAAAAGCAGTTGCATGAACTGTGCTGTACACCGCACAAAACAACAGGTAGCAGCTACTGCAGCACTGTGTAGGCACACAACGGTGAAGGCCTGATCACATGATCATACGATCACATGATCGCCGTGGCAGGTTCTGGGGCGCTAGCGTAGTGGCAGTTATTTTTGTATGAAGCCCGATACACACTCAAGAAAACAACAGGTAGCGGATATGGCGGCGTTGCTTTTTAGCAGTCTGTGGAGAAATACGCCTGTGAAGGTGTCTGATGACGTGATCGCCATGACAGGTTACGAGGTGCTAGCGTAGCAGCGGCTTTTTTCCTACTTGGCCGCCTACACTGCTAAAGGAGATCCCACCCACTGCCCTCTGGGTAGGCCTGCTCCATCGTGGAGCTCACCCACTGCCCTCTGGGTAAACTCGCCCCATCGCCGAGCTCACCCTCTGCCCTCTGGGTAAACCTGCTCCATCGCCGAGCTCACCCACTGCCCTCTGGGTAAACCTGCCCCATCGCCGAGCTCACCCACTGCCCTCTGGGTAGGCCTACCCCATGTTGGAGATGGAGGCGCAGTGAGTGGAAAGGCCCGCAGCGGGGGAGGCAGCGTCGCCGTCGTCCCCGGCGGTGGCTGAGGCAGTGGAAACTCCTGCGATTTACTGCGCCGCTCCGCGCCCCTTTGAGAATTTCCCACTCGCTGTAAATTCTGTTAATAGACACACGGGCCGTTTATCACCAAGCCGGGGCGATTATTTACCTAAACCTACGGCTGCGATTCCCGGACAGTCTCGGCAGGATCCCCCCCACCCCCCTCTCCCTCTCTCTCTCTCTCTTCACATCTTGCTAAGCGAATATGAGAGTCACGCCGTCTTTCGGAGTACTACAAACGTGCCTCCCCTCACGCCTGGCTGGTGGTGTTAAGTGTTTGAAGGCGCCCTCAGAACAGGATGATTACATTTACATTACGTTATTGTCATTCAGCAGACACTGTTATCCAGAGCGACTTACATCGGTTACAGTTTTTACATGTTATCCATTTATACAGCTGGATATTTACTGAGGCAATTCTGGATTAAGTACCTTGCTCAAGGGTACAGTAGCAGTGCTCCAGCGGGGAATAGAACCAGAAACCTTTCGGTTACACGCCCTGCTTCTTTCCACTGTGCTTATACCACTATTCTGCCTTGCAGCCCCAGGTGATGTGTTAGACTGCCCTTCCGAAAAGACATGACAGTGGCAATCAGATGGGAAGGAGAGGCTTCTTACCCGTGCGCTGAAAGTCATGTCCTCTTCATATTGCAAGGGTTTGTGAATTGTCCAAGGGAAGAGAGTTTCACTTGAGAATGAGTGAAGTTTCTCAGAATGAACAGTAGCTGCTCCTGCCTCCTACTCTAGCACACCCCAGAATATTATCTGCTCTGGTCGGACTAAGCTGCTTCACCTGCCCCGACGCTACAGATACTACAGGTTACAACAGAGTTAGATGATTTTTTTTTTTTTTTGTGAGTTTCGCGTGCGCTAACCTGAGAGGCTCGGAGCAGCCCCTGCGTCCCGGGTCACAAAGGATTGCCTCCCTCCTCCCGCGAGTGCCCCATTTTACTGATGGGGTGTCACAGGTGTCACAACAGAGCAGGGTGGATTTCTGAGTAGCCAAGGGGGGGGTAGCACCTTTAGCCTGGGCTGGCGCTGGCTTTAGTTACCTCTCAGAAGGGGGGAGGGAGTTCGGAGAAGGCAGGCCGCATTGAGGGCCTGTATTAGAGCGAGCTTTATTAGAGAAGCATCAAACAGTGACAGTGATGTGGCAGGTGGATTTTCAGCACCTGTTCGCCGGAGTTCACCCGTTATCTGGTTGTGAGCACTGGTTAAGCAACACAGTGGAGAGACTTCCATGCTGTTCCCTTCGCCTGCATCGTCGCACGACCTGACTGAGGACTGTAATGTATCGAGTGATGGGTGATACTGCTAGGGCTGGTCCTGTGCTTGTCAGTCCTTAAAATTTGAGAGGATCCCAGGGTAACCCTGCTATCGACAGATGCCTTTTGTCTGCCATGGAGCTCCAACGCATTCACACTTTTCGCAGTACTTTGTGAGCAATGCCGCCGTCTGCATCGGGACAAGGGTGCCCCATGTCTTTACAGGTGTGCTGTCTAGTTTTTTTTTTGACTGTCGTGAAACAACACTGAATGAAAATGAACATATTTAGCTGTTATGGGTTGCATTTTTAAACGTCTTCTTGGTCCAGTGTCAATGTGTTGTAGTGTTCTGTTCCTTTTTCTTAATAAATAGGATGACAGTAGGAAACTCATCTCTCCCTCTCTGAAAAGCCCCAGACCTGTAGGATAACAGCTGGAAAAGAGTTTCGCTTTGAGAGGAACTTCCTCAGTTTATAAAAGCAAGCGTTCCACATCGGGGCTCTACGTCGTGCAAGTCGTGCTTGCATGCATGTTTTTAAGTGCGCTTGTCTGTCGGCATATGTTTTCGATGGCTCTGTCTGTGAATGCCTTTTAAAACGGTGACAGTCAAGCAGTTAACCGGAATCTGGAATGGCTTCACTCTGTCTTTGGATGCGCTTGTGTGTATTTCTGCTGGTCGGAAGCTCGTGCTAATGATGACAGCTGTCCAAGCGTTCACCAGGTCAACAGACGTGGGATTTTTTTTTTTTCCTGGGGAGGAGGAGGAGGGGGAGGGGGTGTGGCCTACTATCAGGCTGTGAGTGACCATCTGGCAAATGAATCGTGGGCAGCTCCTCTTCCTGTCCCCCCCCCCCCCCCCGGGTCAGAACCTGCCCCCTCCCCTCAGAGACTCTATGAAGGGTTAAAAGGAAACATAGTGATGTAACAGTGGCACCAATCTGACGAGTCACTGCGTTTTACAACAGCATTCCTCTTTCTCTCCACCCCCATCCGCCTCCCTCTCTCTCTCTCTCTCTCTCTCTCTCTCTCTGTCTCTCTCTCTCTCTCTCTCTTTCTCTCTGTCTCTCTGTCTCTCTCTCTCTCTCTCTCTCTCTTTCTCTCTGTCTCTCTCTCACATGCCAGTTGTATGTTTGTCTGTAGGTTGGTACTCCATGAATGCACTGGAGAAATGATGTTAATTAGGCTTCATTAAAGAAGCTGGCATAGTGCTGGCTGTCAGTAATTACACCGCTGTGTTTAATTGCCTCTTCTCTTTTAATGCAGTATTTGTTGCGTGTGTATGTTGCGTTCTGACGATGTTCATTGTTGCTATTTTGTCTGTAGGCATTTAGTCATGTGCCATTTTGTACTAAAGCTACACCGTGGCTTTTTTTATTTCTCTGAGGTTGATTCATTGAAATATCGTATGAAATGATGTATTGTAGTATACTTGCCTTCCCGTGTCTAGTCGGGTTGCACAAGTTAACTTGTGGTAGGGCTCGAATAGTTTTATGCTCGCACTCACTGGTCTGGGAGTGCTGTTAGCCTGGGCTGACACTGAATGTGATGAATGTGATGTAATATGAAATAGTCATAGAAAACATCAGTGAGGTATGAGGTAAAACCAAGGCTTTTCCAAAGAAAGTACACTCCAAAGAAATGGAAGTAATAGTGGTGACAAATGTAGTGGGAAACAGGCTACAGCATGTAGACTGTGGTGTGTTATGCTACACCAGCGCTGTACAGTCTTAGGTGGTGCCAGGAGGTGAGCCACAGAGCATGGGGGTCTTTGGGTGGCACTGCAAAGACAAACCATATTCACACCAAAGAACTGTAGATGTTTGATGTTTGTCCGGGGCATATTTCTGTAAACTGCGTTTTGGTATTAAAGGACACGTTAAGTTTCCTTGGTCCTTGTGATGTCTAGTTGGGGGCAGGACTCTAACAGGGTTTTTTTTTTGTTTAAAAAAGCAGTTTAACTCTTAAATGTAGGTGACGTAATAGGGGTGCGGCTCTATGTGGCACTGCAGGTGCCTTCAGGTGTGTCGAGGCGGATGGGAAAGCAGAGGCTGTACCTCCTCAGGTGTTTCTCCATCTCTGCCCCTGATCCCGGTTGCTTAAATCACTGCTGCAATATGGCAGGGGTCAGCTCTCTCCCAAATAATAATATCTCTTTGGTCTTTTCAAAGCCTCCTACCTGCTGCGGCGTGGTTCTCTTTTCTTCTCTTTTCTTCCCTCTTCTTTTCCGTAATTTGCATCAGGTTTCTCTTTGCTGATGTAAGGCTTCTGCAGGAGTCCCAAGGCCTTTCTGCTTTGTGGTGGAAAATCTGCATAAGTGCAAGCTGTAGTTCTTTTTTTTTTTTTTTTTTTTTTTTTACTACCACGGTGCATTAAAACACTGGATCAACACGGCTATGTGGTGATGCATATGTTTTTACAGCAAGACCAAAGCTTACGCGCCTGTCCACGTGTGCTTTTCCTATCACCGAGAACCAGGCCCCCGCTAAAGGCCCCATCTATAATTCATGAACAAGTCAAAATCAGTCAATTAGGCGGTTACTGAACTATGGCGGATAATAAACATTACCCCAGACATAGACTCATTACCGCTGCCCAAAAAGCAATTACAGCTCTGTAAATCCTAACAAGACGTATGGTACGGTCAGAACAAACCGCCGCACAATGGATAGCCTACAGGCCCCCCCTGCTAAATTACGCTCTCTGAGATTGGATGGTGGGTTGGCGGTCTTAGTCAGTCCGCGCTGCCTCTTATGCCGGGGTCGACACCGGCCTCATTTCCCGCAACGTCAGCGTGTGTTTGCGCTATGAGCCCAGAGGGAAAGGAAATCAAATTAGCTTTCTTAAAACGTGATGGGGAATCAAAAGCCAGATATTTTGGAGAGAGGGTGTCTACACCTGATGCATGGCTTTGATGCTCATGCCTCCCACACCCCCCCACCCCTACTCCCTGTGTGATTGCTGCTCCTGTGTGTGTGCGTGTGTTTGTGTGTGTGTGTTTGTGTGTGTGTGTGTATGTGTGCGTGTGTTTGTGTGTGTGTGTTTGTGTGTGTGTGCGTGCGTGCGTGCGTGCGTGCGTACGTAGTCACTAAAGGATGTATTGTCATCCCTTTATGATTCTGGCCCTAAACATCCACTTGTGCGCCTGAAGGGCCGCCTCTTGTCTGAGGCTGAAGGATCCCCTCGTTGTGGCCGTGAGTCCCACTCGAGGCAGAGTGTCTGGAGGCCGAGTGTTCTGCACTGCACCCCACCCTCCACACAGCCTCCAACCCTAGCCTCCCTGCCCCTCCGCCTCCTGTCCCGCCCTCCCACCCCACCTGACCCCGACCTGCCAATCAGGAGACATTCCGAATTTCAATGGCGTACAGACCAGCTCCTCTGCTCTGTCTCTCCACGTACAACCCCCCCACCCCCCCCCCCCCCCCCCCCCATTCAAACAGGGGGATCAGCCTCGCGGCCTCAGCTCATGACAATAACATTATCGCCAAGCACTTCAGAGGAGGAGAGCGAGAGAGAGAGAAAGAGTGAGAGAGGGAGAAAAAAGAAAGCACCAAATCAGCTTAATGTAAATGGGGTAGATAAGGCCGGCCGCGGGCAAGCGTAGTGCTACGTGACGGAAATAGGCTTCAGCGCTCTGCTGACTGCGCACTCCTCAAAAGCAAATTAATTTGCTTTAAAAGGTGCGGGGCGGAGAAAGAGAGGGGTGCAGTAAAACAGAGAGTGAGGCGAGTGCGGAGGTATTCCCTTACACCCCCCCCAACGCTCGAACCCTCCGCCTCATGCTCACCCGGTTGCAATTATTTACACCCCCTTAATCACTGGCGTCTCAAATCGGAGTGCCCTGGTGCGTTCCAAAACAGCGTCGTTACTCAGTGCTGATGCATAGCTTGGGACCGCTTGCATTTGTATATACGCAGGTTTAGATTGTGAGAGGGGTGAAAGCTGCCATGGAGCTAGCCCCCTCGCAGGGAGTCCAGAGAGGTTTAGTGCTGCCGTGCTCTCTTTCCAAGCTCTGTTGACTGAGAGCTCGGCCAAAAACAGCCAGGAGTGAGTCTGTCAGAGGCCTCCTGAGTAACAGACTAGAGAACAGTGAGGATAAGGAAGAGGGTGGGCCAAAGAGCATTTCTTTGGAACAGAGACGTGATGAAGGACAAGCTGCTGCTGGTGGTGGGGATGGGAGGTTAATCTGAAGAGAGGGATAACCCTTGTGCGTTGAACGGTCGCGTAGGCAAGGTTTTAAAAGGGAAGGCGTTGAGGGATCCCAGGTGTCTGGAAGATCCTGGGTCTGATCACCATGTCCTATACCACTCTACCTGTGCTGGCAGACATACCCACAGGTGTGACGCACCTCCTCCACCTGCGGCGGACTTAGTGGCAGCCATAAAGCCGATTAACCTGGATGCTGAACGCCTCAGTCATTCCCCTAATTCTAGAAGCACGCATCCCTCTTTGATCCTAATGAATCCCAGTTAGCTCAGCCTTCCCTCTAAGTGTTTACGCAGGTGTACCTGAATACCTGTAGGAGCGCACAGCCCCGTATTGTAATTCCACGGTGTGCTTTGCGAGGGTCAATGGAGCACGCTTGGCCGCAGAGGCCCTAAATCAATATCGCCTCCCTTAATTACAGCCGCACACCTTGCTAAACGGTTAATAAACCTGCAGCAGCGCGCCGGATTAGGGAGGCGGCAGGCGCTGCAGCGAGATCCGATTAATAATATTACTCCCATCATAAACGGTCACGCAGACCAGACGGCTAATGGGATCGGGGGGATTGCTTCCTCTTTGGTGCAGCGTCCCGGAGGCTGGACAGACGGACAGGTGGACGGCAGTGTGGTGTAGCGGTTATGAGTTGGCCTCATAAACCGAAATGTTGCCGGTTCGATTCCCCGCCGGGGCGTTGCTGTTGTACCCTTGGACAAGGTAATTAACCCAAAACTGCCTCAGTAAATATATCGATGGAAATATATAAATGGATAATATGCAAAATTGTAACCTATGTAAGTCACTCTGGATAAGAGCATCTGCTAAATGATTGTAATGTAATATATGTAATGAGTCTGCCAAACGCTTAGCTGTCAGTGGTAAACCTGGGGAGGAGAGAAAGAAAAGACAGGTATTTATCTGATGGTTTGTAACCCAGAACATGAAGAATGAATGGAACAGGGCTGCAGTGTAGCGCAGTGGTAAGGAGCAGGGCTCCATGTAACCAAAAGGTTGTTGGTTCGATTCCCCGCTGGGACACTGCTGCTGTACCCTTGGGCAAGGTACTTGACCCACGATTGCCTCAGTGAATAACCATCTGTATAGGCGGGTAAAACTGTAACCTATATAAGTCCCTCTGGATAAGAGCATCTGCTAAATGACAACATAATGTAATGTAACGTAATCTGATGAAAAAAAAACGCTCACAATAATGAATAATAAACTCCTTTCATGCACACAGACCATACCGATTATCACAGATTTTCTCTGGTGGAGTTAGTTTTATTCAGAGTATTCTTATTCCTAGAACCATTGTTAAGTTACAAGAAAACATGGGTTGAGTCATTACAAAAATGACCGCTTTTTTGCCTGTCAAATCAAATCCTCTTCCTAGGCTGGTACTTGTATTTATTGCCCGTGAATCAAATCAAAGAGCCCTCCAAAATGAAAATCGTTCTTCCGGTCACTCTAAACATAATTAAGGAGAAGCCATTAAGACCCCCCGGTATTCTGCACTTATCTTAACTGATAGGGGCCTATCAGGGAGAGAGAGGCTGCTCTGTCATTCTGAGTTTTAATGGAATGTCACAGTGCTGGCTCCTCCTTAGCACACACCTGGTAATTGAGCTTGCAGGGATGCTACACTAAAATCAATGTGCTTCTCTTCCCCCCCCCCCCCCCCCCCCCCCCCCCCTCTCTGCCTCTGTCCTCTGTGAGATGGAGGTCTCTGGGTTTTCTGCTCAGAAAGAGAAATGAAATTCCTGGAAAGGTTGGAAACTTTAAAATGGGTAAAAAAAAAAAAAAAGAAATAGCGTGACGCCACTACATTGGTCAAGCCAGCTTTGATGTTCCTGATGTCTTTGGTTTGGTGATTAAAGCGATTGTGAGAGGCAGGTCTTGTGCCTCTTTTGGTTGGAAAAGGGAGAATGGGTTGTGGAGGAAGGCAGTGGTTCATTGAGAAGCTGAGTGCCGGGCTGGGAGGGGTTACCAAGCACAGAATAACTGGGTGCTTATCAGGAGACAGTCGGTGCTGAATCAGACAAATGACTTGAGGGAGGGATTGTATTACTTGTATTACTTGCTGTTTATATTATGTGTAGTATTGCAATGTGTTTTGGATACTGTGACCTAGTGACTGTGGTGTGTGTGTACTTGGCTTCACTTAGTTTCTGGGCTGTCTAGTCTTGGAGTGCGGTTAGCCTGGTCTTACACTGTTGCTCGTTTAACCTGAATGGATACACTTCTGGAAGTTGCTCTGGATAAGAACGTCTGCTAAATGAATGTAATGTAATGTAATGTAATGACATTCTAGTTTTGGACACCGAGAGAGAAGGTATCAGAGTTCCAGATTTGCTTTTCGTCCTCCAATACATAAACATGGGAAACAGGCCCTCACCATGACGCAGCTTTCAGCTCCGCACAAACACAACTTTCCACTGAGGCAGCATGTCGAGGATGTTCAAAATTTGGCACGCGTAAGCCAATGATCAAACTCCAGAAAGATTTCAGAGGAAATCAGCAGAACAGCAGCTGTGTGCCTGACAGATGTGTCATGGTTAAATCCCTTTGGCTCCGTCTTTGTGAGGGCTTGCATATGATAATGGTAACAGCATTAACACATGCAAGGCTGTTGAAATCTGGGAAGTTGAAGCGGCTGGGTCACATATTGTGGCAGCCGTATTGCAAACACTGAAAACATGCTAAGGAGTGGACACCTTTTGGCCCATCGTTATAAATCTCTGCAGGTGTAGTAATAGCACCAGGCTCAGGGTGAATGTGTTTTTTTGTTTAGGAGACACATTTATTTAGCCTAGTTTTCACCCGATTGTTTATATGCTGTCCATTTATGCAGCTGGTTGATATTTATTTACCAAAGCAAAGCATTTCCACCAGGGAATCAAACCCGCAAACCCCTGGTTCTCTGCACAGGGTGCTATGCTGTGGCCTCTGTGGCACACATAACGCGACTGTGACTCAAACACTCGGAGGCCCGGAGGGCGCTTGCTACAGTACCTCCTAGTTTATTATGTAATTTGCTGATATCTTCTGTTACATCGGTCTTTTTTTGCTGCATATTGTGGAAAATTAAGTTTATTTTTTTCTCAAAGAGTAATTCCACCGCAGCAGACACCAAAAAATTAATCACAAAAATGTTTCTGTGAAGCCTCTTTATTCGCCTCCCCCTCACGGCGCACCTCGAAGTTTACATTTCATTACCCCAGCATCCAGGTAACAGCGTTTCAATAAAAGGCTGGCAAAGCGGGGAACTGGTATCTATTCATTTTTTTTTCCTGCCCCCACACTCATGCTAAAATGAATTATCCTGTCATCTCTATGAGCCTTATTTTTTCTCTCCCTCTCTCTCTATCCCTCTCGGCTCCACAGTAACGAATTACAGCAATGTGGTGGAGGCGAACTCGGACTCGGACGACGAGGACAAGCTGCACATCGTGGAGGAGGAGAGCCTCCCGGACACGGCCGACGGCGACAGCAACGTGCCGGACGACGAGCCGCACCCCCACCCCGCGGCGCTGGGCCACAACGGGCCCGGGGAGCACGAGGACAGGTGGGAGGAAGGTGAGTCACGCCGCCCCCGCCCCCCCCAACACACCCCCAAACCCCCGCCCTTAAAATGCATGGGTTAATGGGATACTCTCCCTGTCTCTCCCTCTATCTCTCCGTCTCTCTCCCTATCTCTCTCTCTCTCTCTCTCTCTCTCTCTCTCTCAAAGGATTCAGTTTAGCTTTATTAGCATGGCACGTGATCCACTATCCACTGTTGCCAGAGTTTTTAAAGCTTGACTATATAGCCACCAAAAATCTCTCTCTCTCTCTCTCTCCATCTCTCATCCCTTCATACGCCTGACACACAGTAAATATGTTCTTTTTGAGGAGCGGTGGTGCCATGGAATAAAGAAGTAGAACTTTTAATATAGCTAAGGAGCTCCCAAGCTCCAGAACTCTACACGAGTATGACAACAATCAGTTGCACTCGCATGTGCAGGTGAGGTTTGAAGGGATGTAAGAAGTTACAGAACAGAACAGGCAGCTTTGAGGGCCGTGGGTATTTTTCTACTTCTTTCTACTGCAGCTAGAAAAAATCCTGTATCTCCCTCTCTCCCACTCTTTCTCGGTCTCTTGTCCGCTCTCTCTCTCTCTTTTTGCTTCCAGTTGGAATGGAATGAGCTCTGGATGAGCCACATTCCAGTGTCTCTGATGGAAAATTGATTCATTTTCAGACTCTAACAGGGAGGAAAATGCAAATCATTTAGTGTCGACAGAGAGAGAAAAAGAGAGCGAGAGAGAGAGAGAGGGGAAAGAGAGTGAGAGGGGGGCTTCCGTCTGGGGTGCAGATAATGTCCAGCTTGTTTTATGGGATTAAAACAGCAGCTATTTGTCACTTGTGAGAAACTTCCTGTTGTCCGGTCTGTTGCATTCTTTAAATAGCCTCCGTGGCCGGAGCAAAGTGGCTCCAGGGTGTCGAGGCCGTGATTGTGGCCAAGACTGTGATTCTGTCCGAGGCTGTGATTAAGGCCGAGGTTGTGAGGTCTGCTTGCCGCGTGCTAGCACACCCTCAGAGTGGACAGATGGCAGCCGTTTGCACTCCTGTTCGAACGCAGCTCCGGTCGCAAGTCCTCCCAACTGCTGGGGCTCGTCTCCAGTGAGCGCTGAGTGGCACACACACACACATGAACACACACAGAGACACACGCACATACACTCACACACACACGCGCACACACACACACACACACACACACACACACAAAGTAGCACCCTTCCTGCCCTGCAGTTTATGCGGTTTATGAGGACCAACCTATAGGAGAAGGCGACACCCAATCAGAAACACGTGTTGGGGAAGTGACCCGTGGCACCCCCACCCAGCTCTACAAAGCAACAGGAAGCTGTAGTCACCTGTCGCCAGAGGCCACACAGAACCATATGAGGACGACAGGCAGCCTCTTCTCTAAACATCGGACCCCCCCCGACCACCACCCCCTTCACCAGCCACTACTCAACACTGAGCTGAAGTCATGTTCTTCAAGTGACGAGAAGGTGCCGGGGGTTTGCTGGAAATCTGTAATGTGAGTGTTAAAAAAAAAACAATCTGCTAAATAACTGTGCGGCTGGGTCCTCACGTGCAAGTACTCTCATCCACACTCGCCAATCAGAGAACTGTGCTGTCATTCACGTTAACCTCCATTAGTGGAGGTTATCACGTTGTTAGCATTATGAAGTTTATTAATCATTTTTCTTTTCCAGGTTTATCCATTTATACAGCTAGATGTTTATTATTTTGTCTTTAAATTTGTTGTAGGTAGCTAGGTCATGCATACGGTAGCAGCGTCCTGCTCGGGATTGGAACCTACAACCCTCTGGCAACAGGTCCATTTCCAGACTGTCTCCCACGTGCTGTGTGATGGCAATCAGGAGTGAGCGTCTGTGTTAGTAACGAGGAGCGAGTTATGTCCGTCGTGCAAAGTGAGTTAGGGAATAAATCTCTAATCTCGAGCTGCTAGCTCGGAGGTACTCACGGGTCTGGATTAGATCACGTCCCGCTTGTGAGCGATTAGACGTTTTGAAGGTAAACCCTTGAACTCGTTCTACCGCAGATCCCATGTTCCTGGTCCTGCTTTGGAATCCTGCTCCCACTTTTTTTTGGTTGAATCAGGGTTGCGTGAGGCCTCTCGTGGCTGTTGTAATTCGATACCCGAACGGCTGCCTTAAGTAGCACGTACCCCCACCCCTGCCCGCCCCTCCCACCACCTCTGTGGCATGCAGAGAAAAAACACTCCCTCTCAAGGTTATAGACCTGGCACAGGGTTTCAGCTCTTGTCCATGGGTCCCAGGGGCCACAGCAATGTTAAATTACTCACAGCTTCTTGTTTGCGCTCCAACACATCCAGCATTATTACCCAGCAAGGATATGCCTGTCTTCTGTAAGTTTAACCCATCCACCCACACACACATACACACACACACACACACATACACACACACACACACACACACACACACACACACACACACACACACACACACACACACACACACACGCGCGTCACGGTGAGAAGGGCAGAGGGGATTTATGCTCCACCCCAACCTCACAGGAAGTGGCTTTCCGCCCTGGGCCAGTTGTCAAGCCTGGGTACGGCCTGAGGTCGTACTTCACAGAGAAGGGGTGCTGGGGACTGCCTGGAGTTTAGCATGTCCCTCTGCCTTTATAAGATGCATCTCGGATTGCATGGAGAGCTTGACATCTGTTGCTACAGCAAGCAGACCTGCCCGCCTGATATAATCTGAAATATGCATCATTATGTAGTAAATAAACTGTCAGGTGAGGGCTTAGGAAAACATAAACAGGTCCTTTTTATTATTGAAATACTAGCAAGGAGGGACATACGCAGTTGGATGTAGCATTCAGAGCAATGCTAAGAGTGTAGAGATTGTACTGGGCCACAGTCCTCAACTGTGAGGATGAAAAGCTGACTAAAGTTTGGTTTGCAACTGAGAGCTCTTTTGTTGATCAACGCTGCACAGATTAACCAATCTTAAATCATCTCTATGCCTCATGGGTGAGTCCGCCATTTCAGTCCATCTACCTCACGCGGAGTACCTGGAAGTGACATCACAGGTGTCTTTCAGGAAGAGGTGACGTCATGTGACTTGCTCACCCAGCAACACAAAACCATCCAAGAGACATAAAACAGGGTGTGAGCATGCTCGGCTCACAGACGGTGCCGTTTAAGTCTAAGAATGTCACCACATAATACCACCACATCCGAGCACAGAAGTCCTTTTCTTGTTTGTTACTGTGGGATAGTGTTGTACTTGTCAATTGTTTAAAATGGTAGTGGTTATTGTGTATTCAGCTGCACCGTGTGACGAATGCCCGGATGTGGTCTGTTATTTACTGTAAGTGCCGCTGTTCGCGTGGCCTGGTCGTGTGCGGTATCACACCTTTGCTGTGAAAGCCGTTCCGGATAAGAGTGCGCCCGCGGAGTGATCGAGCATAAATGTAAATGAGGGGTATGAGCAACAGGGCGTCCCCTTTGTGAGGGCAAGAGCGCCATGCTAATTCTGAGAGAGAGGAATGTGCTGTTTTAGAGAGATGTTCTGAGTGTGTGGTGATGTTGGCGGTGGTGGCGGTCTACGTCTGAGGCTATCGGGAAACTTGTAAACCTATGCCCACCCACACCACCACCCCACTCCATTGGCCAATGGACAGCATTCTCATAGCTTAAACTGAGTGTGTAGTGTGTGGCCCTTGAGAAGTTTCCTCCATCCCTTCCCCCATGCAGAAAAAAGTTTGTACTTCTCTCTCTTTGTCATCATAAGTTAAAAAGCCCCCCCCCTCTCTCCCCGGGCAGGGGGAAGGATACCACACCTGTAAGTTTTAAAATGAGAACCAAGCAGAGCCCGCAGCCACCCCCTTGTAGAAAAGCCCCCCCTACCCCACCCACCCCGCCCCTTAGCGTAGCGTGCTATTTTTACCCTCTCATCTTTGATGGTTCATACCGAAACTGTGCGGTTCTGTCACACAGCGACCCTCCAATCAGGCGGAGTGCGCAATTGATTAGGAGAGCGCCATTGTCTTCGAGTGCCTTCAACCCTCATTGTCTGATAAGCTCTTTTCAGCTCTCCGTCTCGGGGGGCTGGCTGCTTCAGACGCCAGATGTTTGGTGGGGTCTCGTGTTTATTTGGAGGGGGCAATCTCTCCTTTTTTCACCTCCCGTACTGGGGAAAGTGACAATCATGTCGAGGAGGGACGCGAACCCGAGTGTCACTTAACCTGGCTTTCGAAGTTATTTACAGCCGAACTGCGAAATACAGAGTAAAAACTACTTTGGCTGTTTGGTGATTGAGCTCCAATCATTTTGAGGGAAAAAAAGAGACTCTTTTGTTAAGAAGCATGATGCAAAACACAGCTGTTGTCCGCTCAGTTTTCCCTGCTGCTTTCTCCACCGCTATGAAGCAGGCAGAAGGGGTGCAAATGTGTGGCCTGCTTCCATCTCTGAATCCACAGCAGTTACTGTACAACACAGATGGCACCAGAACGACACGCGATTTCCCACAATCCCTTGCATGGACCTGATGTCTCCCTGCAGCGGCAGCTCCGCCCTCGTCATCGTAGTCCGTCTTCTGGCTCTCCGCCTTGACCTTGTTAACGTTTTGATGAAAGTGGTGAAAAAGGAATAAAGTAATAATAATTTGTTTTGGCACCAGGTTTTCCAACTGTTACATTACATCACATTATTGGCATTTAGCAGACGCTCTTATCCAGAGTGACTTACAATGTTATCCATTTATACAGCTAGATATTTTCCTGAGGCAATTGGCAGTTGAGTATCTTGCCCAAGGGTACAGAAGCAATGCCCCAGTGGGGAATCGAACCAGCAACGTTTCCGTCACAAGTCCTGTGCCTTACCACTATGCTACACTGCCGCCTATGTTAACCGCTCGAGGCGTGAGTACGGGGAGAGAGGGGTGTTTGGAGTTGCCTCTCCTCCAAGCTGACAGCGCAGGCATTTCTCTTCCTTTCCTCGTCAGTCGTCACCGTGGATATACGCGGCGTAATCACGCCTGTCGTTGAAACTGATCGGACTGATAGTAATGTGCATCACAGGCTTCCTGTACCTCTCTCTATCCCTCTTTTTTTTCACTGGGAAATTCCGGCAGCTAACGGAGAGCAGTGGTCGGTTTGTGGCTAAGCGCCCCTGTCCTGACATCTGACGTTTGATGTCATCCTGATGTCTTTTGTGCAGGGAGCAGATATTGTCTCTTTCTTACTTCGCGTCTCTGCCCGAATTTGCTGAATAATTGCAGAGGGGGGAAAATTTATTCAAATGTTTGTTTTATTTGTTTTAGGCCTAGGTAATTTACCACGATTCGCTGCCAGAGAATTATGCTTTTGTGGTTTGAGACCAAGAGGGTGCCCGCAGAGTTTTTTCATAAGTTGGCTGTTTAGTGTGAGTGCAGCTCACCCCCTTTCCAGGGGCGATTAGGGTCTATCTTCACTGATGTGTGCAAAGTATTCTGAGGCATTGGGTCCTGTGAAATGTTAGTGTTTTCTTATGTTTAAAGTACAGTGACAACAGGTAGGAGTGATTAAATTCATAAAGACTTGAATCACAAGTCACTCGGGAAATTAGATAGTCGTTTTTTTAGTCACCACAGGAAAAACATGAGTTGACAGAACAAGACAATTTAATTCACCTCAGTAAACCAGCCCAGAAGCAGCAGCCTGATCTGAAACCTGGAGGAGGTAGTGGTATTGATATTCCTCTTCCTCGATGCATTCTCATGCCTCTATCTGTGAGCACAGTGAGTCAACTTCAGATTTCGATATCAGGCAATGTGACAAGTAGGTGGCGTGAGAAGTAGAAACAAGTGAGAAAAAAAATCTTTCCTTCTCTGTGTTTTCCCCTTGACAGAAGTGACAGACGACACCTTGGGGCCAGATGCGCAGGTGCAGAAGGCGGGGTTTAAAGGTGAGTCAAGGTCAGCTGTTTTTTTTTTCACCTAGGCAGGAAGTGATGACATCATGTCCTGAGGTGCATTATGGGTTGCCTCTGAATCAGGTTTCTGACATTGCCAGGTACCGTTGGGGTTTCCATTTCACTGGGTTAAGCGCTTCTGGCTTGAAGCCACTAGCTGTGGTTAATTAAGCTAAATAGTTGAATCAATATTTTATTTTCCCAACCTTTTCAGTCATAAGAACTTGAAAATAAGAATTTTTGTGGAGTAGTATTTGCTTTCCATTAATTTTATTTGACTCTGATAAAGGTAAATAGTATTTGGTCATGTTTAATTTAATTAAAATAAATATGTGGCGTGAGCCAAGCCATCCAAGACCTCATGAGCATAAACTCCTCAGGGAATTATAAATGGGCTGTCAGTATAGGCAGGGTGTAAGTGAGTAAATGAATTGAAACCTTGAAAACAGGATCGTCTATCAAAACCTCACACCAGGAGCAAACTCAATCAGTCAAATCTGGCACCCAGCTACCTGGAATCTCGGCACATGTCTGACCAGGTAATGCCATCAGACCTCAGCTGCCACAAGTAGACTGTGGCTGTAAGTTCTCATCCTCTTTAATATTCCCCGGGGGGGGGGGGGGGGTTAACTTCACTTTATATCAGGTATTGTCTCTACAACAGCTTTTGTGAGGTGTGGGGGCCTCGTACAGGCTCAGGAACTAGCCTTTCCCGCTCATCGGTTTGCAAACAAAACACCTGCATGGTTTTTGCGGCTGATCATCGAGCCGTTTTAGCCAGTAAGGGAGCTGCCAGGTTACCGAGGACAGTTTCACAACTGTTTAGCTCCAGTGTGTGTTTGCTACAGCGGCTTGACCGTGATGGTCAGCAGTCACGATTTTATTGTGATGGTTCAGAGGTTTGCGTCACATGTTTTGAAGGAAGAGGGGAGGAGAGAGGTTGGCAGGCAGGTGAAGGGAATGATTTAGAAAAGTGTGAACAGTGGTGTGGGAACGTCTGTAGGATGGATACGATTGGCTTTACAGCCAAGAGTTCTAACAGTAGAACAGCTTTGACTGGCACTACAGCCAAGAGTTCTAACAGCGGAACAGCTCTGATTGGCCCTACAGCCAAGAGCTGTAACAATAGAGCAGCTTTGATTGGCCCTACAGCTAAGAGTTCTAACAGTGGAACAGCTCCGATTGGTCTTACAGCCAGGAGATCTGACACTATAACAGCTTTGATTGGCCTGAGAGCCATGAGTTCCTGTGCCACAACCTTACATCCATGAGCTCTAGTAGCATAACTGCTCTGTGTGGCCTTTAAGACATGGGCTCTAACACCAAAACAACCTGAAAGGAATGACATTTATATTTAACTGTTTCAGAATGAAAGGGCCTGGAGGAAATCGTTACAGAACTCACATGACAAATGAATGTCTCAGAGAAAAAGAATAATTATTGAGAAATTGATTGATATTAATTTCCTAACGTCCACATGAAATGAAGGCATAATAATTCTGTGTTCACATGCTGAATCCAGTTCTTGCTAAGAGACAAAGCATTAAGCAGTTGGTCTGCATTAATATAATTTACCCATTTAACTTGTGTGTGTTTGTCAGCTTAATTAACACTGTTGACTGTTCAGAAATTAAGCCTGTCAAGGATGTTCAATCACAATTTTCCAATTAACGGGTTTATTGAACGCCGGCTCTTCAGAACGCCTTCGTCAAGCGTCTCCGATGCGCAGAAGAGCGAGGCTGAGAGAGGGAGAGAGGGAGAGAAAGGGAGAGGAGCAACAAAGTGCTTTTGAAAAAAAAGAAACCTCCCCCTTCAACGAGGCGCAGCTCTTATGAGGAAAAGCGCAGGGATCCTATGAGGTCATGGGAAGAAAGCCCGGGGCTTAACGTGAGGGTTAGCAGGCACTTGAGCCCTGTTCTTCCCTCGTTTTTACAAGGGCGAAAATAATCCCCGGGATCGGACTTTCTCAAGCAGCACCTGGCCCTCTCTCCGGGCCCGGCGAGCAGGGGAGGGGCGGAGCCCACTTGGCCCGGGTTCTGGTCCGGCTGAAAGTGTTTAATCCCCATGGCAACCGCGGACTCTGTGTACACTGTTTTTTCCCCCCGGGCTGTGACAGGGGGGGACGGGGGTTGGGGGGGGAGAGAGGGGAGGCACGCTGCCCATTTGCAGTATTGCGCCACTGATGCTGTGCGTTTGAGTGAAGGCGACTGCTTCCCCGACCAGGCCTGCTGGTGCTATCTGGGCCCTGGCTGGATAATATAAGGGTTTTTTTTTTCCCAGCCCCAGAGGCAGATCCTTCAGGGTGCCACTGTCTTTTACAACGCGCAATCAAATGCCTCCCCAGGCATCTGTGGTTCCACGTCAGTGCTTTCAAATGAACCCGAAAACAGGCCCTCGGTGTTCAGAATAAAACATATGTCTACATTAAAAATTAGCATTCAGCATATATAGATTTTTCAGACGAAAAAGGATTTTGTGTGTGTGTGTGTGTTTTTTATTCAGCCTGAGTTGCCGGTGTCTTTTAACGAAATCAGCATTAGTGGAAAGCTATAAAAACACCCTGTGACTCATTACGCTAATGTGTCATGTTGGATATCCTTAGGTATATTCATTTCGTTCATTAATAAATTACTTTGTATTTAGGTGTGCAGATAGCGTAGGAAATCACAGACCCCACTACTGGAGGCCCGGGGGTGTGGGGGGGTGGTGGTGGGGGGGTAGATTTGTGTTAGTATATCCTCAGGTTACATTTTTTTCAGGAGCGTAGAGTCTTAATTAGTCCTAGATGCATTCCGAGTTCATTAATGTGATGTGAAACACGTGCCTCGGCTAATGAAACGGGATCCTATTTATCTCGACGCGGAGCGCAGTTTGGCGGCTGTTTGCTCGAAACGGAAGGAGCGAGCAACATTTTGGAACTTTTCTTTTTTTTTTTTAAAGAAAGGATGATTGTGCTTCCGGTAGGTGAGCTCTTGCACACTGTCGCTGCCTCGGGTCTGCATCACAGCGCATGGTTTTACACACGTTCACGTAGTTTGGAGTGGTCAGCGCGAGCAGATCTGTGTGGTGGGGAGGTTACCTGCTGGTTGGGGGGGGCTGGGAAACTTTCAAAGAAAGAAGGAAGCTTTCACTGCCCTGTTGGGGTGGGTGGGTGTGGGGGCGTGTGTCGAGGGCCTCCTGTGGTCACACCGAAAGTGGCCATTGTCCTCCAGGCCAAAGCTTGTGAGGCTCGGGGTACACAGTATAGCAGGCTTAAGGGGGGGGGGGGTTAGCAGGTGGTCAGAATGTACAGTACATGGAGGCCTGGTTGACTCATGGCACTGTAATGAGTTAACAAGCCACAAGACTTCAATGTGCGCAAGGAGAGAAAGGGGGGGGAGCTGGTTCCGGCCTCCTGCCACAAAGAGCGTCATTGAAGAAGCGGATCGAGGAGTCATTTGAGTGTAAATGGCACCATTGCATCATCATGCAGACCATAACGGATTGGGGGGGGGGTTATGTAATGGTCCGTCTTGCCTGTATGCTCTGAAGAATAATTAGTTTTTCCTCCTCTTTTGTTAATGACTCCATCCTGCATCACGCGGCGCCATTTCCCCCTTCGGACCAGAATTAGAATCCTTAATGTTAGCGCAGACATCAATAAAATCGGCTCGCGCATTACAAATTCAGATTATTTCTTCTCATTCGAGTCCGGCCCTCCTTGCCCAAAGGTACGGCAGCAGTGCCCCAGCAGGGAATCGAACCAGCAACGTTTCTGCCCTTGCTCCTTACACTGCTGCCTCTATACACAAGTATTCACACACAGATACATTTACATATACTCACACGAATACTCACACCCACACGCACACACACACGCACACACACACACACGCGCACACACACACACACACACACACACACACACACACACACACACACACACACACACACACTGCAACCAGCATTGTTCAACACTCACTGTCACTTTTACATTTACATTTACACTTATTTATTTAGCAGATGCTTTTATCCAAAGCGATGTGCAAAAGTGCATACAGAAAGTATAGCGACAGTACGGGGACAGGATGTGTACAGTTCCACAATGAGACAGTTCTCAGCTGAGAGCAAGGTCTGTTTGAGGACACAGTACTATCAGATTTGTACAACTACAGCGTATAGGGCAACTAACACGATACACCTTCAAACAGCAAACATCAACAACTTCAAACAGCGCAATGAGTGTCAGGGTAAAGGCGGCGACAAGAAACAATTTAAAAAGCACAGCAATTTACGACAGCACTGATTGGGGGGGCGGCAGCAATTGTGTGCTGGGTCAGTCCAGGTAGAGTCTGAAGAGGTGCGTCTTCAGGCCCCGTCTGAAGGAATGGGGTGAAGGAGCTGTCCGTAGTGGGACATGGAGTTCGTTCCACCACTGGGGAGCGATGTAGGTGAAACGCCGATGTCTGGCAGAACGAGCACCTCCTGCCTTGACCATGCAAGGAGCGAGGCGTCCAGTTGCATCAGGAAGCCAGTGGAGGGATTTAAGCAGGGGAGTAACATGGGTTTGCAGTTTGGATTGTGGGCTGTAGTTGGAGGTTGTGATTTGAAAACACATCAAAAACATGATGTGTTTTTGCTTTGTCTGTTTGTTTGTTTATTTGGTTACTACATCACTCTGGAATCTACATTTTTCATTGTTCTTTTTTTTTTTACGGTTCCCACATGATTACAATTTAACACTGTTTGCAACCCTTTCATAAATTTTAACACGGAAACGATAAACCGAGTCTGCATTTTACTTCTGGGGGGAGAAGGTGATTCCACTGCTTCCCCAACGGGTGCCCTGTTACCCTGCACACCTGTTTCCAGTAAATGTTACATCCAATGGCCAGTGATGAAAAAACACCCAAACGTTACACTGCTTGTTTGCTTAGCACATGCTCTCAACCCAGGGCGACTTGCTTAGCTCATATTTTTATCTATGGTCATTTATGCAGCTGGATGTTTTACTGAAGCGGCTAAGGTTGAGCACCTTGCTGGAGGCTACGTCAGCCAACCCGTCGGGATTAGACCTCATAACCCTCTGTTTATGACCTCAGTTCTCTAACCACTGAGCCAAAACAGATGAATGCACATTGACTTCCTGTTATGGTGGCCATCCCTGAAAAAAGTGTGTGTGTGTGTGTGTGTCTGTGTGTGTGTGTGTGTGTGTGTCTGTGTGTGTGTGTGTGTGTGTGTGTGTGTGTGTGTGTGTGTGTGTGTGTGTGTGTGTCTGTGTGTGTTTGTGTGTGTGTGTGTGTGTGTGTGTGTGTGTGTGTGTGTGTGTGTGTGTGTCTGTGTGTGTGTGTGTGTGTGTGTGTGTGTGTGTGTGTGTGTGTGTGTCTGTGTGTGTGTGTGTGTGTGTGTGTGTGTGTGTGTGTGTCTGTGTGTGTGTGTGTGTGTGTGTGTGTGTGTGTGTGTGTGTGTCTGTGTGTCTGTGTGTGTGTGTCTGTGTGTGTGTGTGTGTGTGTGTGTGTGTGTGTGTGTGTGTGTGTGTCTGTGTGTGTGTGTGTGTGTGTGTGTGTGTGTGTGTGTGTGTTTGTTGCAGTGAAGGATGAGTGTGGCTCGGAGGGCGATGAGGAGCACAGCACGGACGCCATGGTGGAGGAGATGCTGCAGCAGGGTGACACCGCCGTCATCTACCCCGAGGCGCCGGAGGACGAGCCGCGGCAGGGCACGCCCGAGGCCGGCAGCCACGACGAGAACGGTAACGCCCTCGCCCGCCAAACCCCGTCTCCCTGCACCTGTATGCCTGACCTCTCCTGCTGTGGACTACAACACCCATCCATCTCATCACCTTAGCCATGCACCTATTTCCCTGATCTCGCCTCCTCTGGACAACTCCCATCTATCTCATCACCTTAGTCCTCCACCCATATGCCTAACCTCTCCTCCTCTGGACTACAGCTCCCATCTACCTCATCACCTTAACCATGCATCCATATGCCTGATCTCTCCTCTGGACTACAACTCCCATCTATCTCATCATCTTAGTCCTCCACCCATATGCCTAATCTCTCCTCCTCTGGACTACAGCTCCCATCCACCTCATCACCCAAACCCTGCACACATATCCCCAATCGCTCCTCCTCCTCTGGACTACAACCCCCATGAACCACATCGCCTTAACCGTGCACCTATATCCCCATCTCTCTGCTTCCAAGCAACATCTTATCATCTCAACCCTTATCCCCCCATTTCCTTCCTCTCCCACTAAACTACAACTCCCATCCACATTGTTAGTACAGCGTTAGCCTTGTCAGCTCTAGCACTGCAAGTCCTGATGATTGCTCCTCACACGATGGTTTTAGTAACGAACATGCCACGTTCAGCTGTGAATGAATAGAGCAGACTCTTTATTGCATTACACAGGCTCCTGCTTTTGGTAACCTGTAGTGCGAAATAACAACACCTGAAAAGATTCCTCACACTGTGCCCGTGTTTTAATACAAGACTTCACAGGTTTGACATAAATAATGGTGCTTACCCTGCGTGTTCCCTGCTGGTGTTTCTGAGGGAAGAGCTTAGGTGTGACTTCAGATTTAATTATATGTCCCTGCTTAACACTCACTTGACCTTGAATGCCTTTAATCTGCTTGTTCTTGTTTGTCTCGGTTGCTTCGGTTTGTCTTGGAGTATACACTTCAATCACCGAAGGTTCCTAACAGTTTCAAAACCTTTTTGTTGAACAAGCAGTCGAACAGACCGCATGCACTGTTAGTACCCCAATCCTAATTAGCTTTAGCATGTTTACTGCGGACCTCCAGAGCTTGTTTTGCAGCATCAGGAAGCATATTCTTTAGAAATGAAAGTAACAGAATAGAACTTTGCTTTTGTAGGGATGTATCTCACACCTACCCAGCCATAGACCACACAATTCAGTGTTCTGCTTATCGAGTTGTGTACACACAGTTGCTTAACTTACACGTAGCTTACGTAACTTACACATGAAGGGTCTTTCATGGTGCTCATGAGGGCTACAGTTATTGGGATGTACTGTCTATGCATCACTCTTGAATTTTTCCTGATCTTTATCAGACATTATAATCATCATATAAACCCTGATCCTTGTTCCATGAGGTCTCTCTGCTGTCCCCTGTGAGCGCTTTGCTGCTGGATCTGTCCCCTGTGACAGGCTCCTCCGTGCAGGTTTCCGAAATACTCACAGCTCCCGTTCCTCTCCCCTCTCTCAGGCACCTCGGACGCCTTCTCCCAGCTCCTCACGTGCCCGTACTGCGCCCGCGGCTACAAGCGCTACACCTCGCTGAAGGAGCACATCAAGTACCGGCACGAGAAGAGTGAGGACAACTTCAGCTGCTCCGTCTGCAGCTACACCTTCGCCTACCGGACGCAGCTGGACCGGCACATGACGGCGCACAAGTACCAGGTACCAGAACCGCTGCGGCCCCCACCGCCACCGGGCCCAGCCCCCAGGGCTGTCGTCAGGAGGGTCCAGGTTGTCGGACGCACTTTTCGTGTAGGTGCCAGGGCTTATTCGAGTACAGCTCAGGCTGTACAAAAGGTTACATTACATTACATCATTGTCATTTAGCAGAGTGACATTTGAGTGTCATTGTACAGGCTAAATATGTGATGTATCCAATGTGTCTGATCCACTGCTTTCTACAGCAGCAATCCTTTTTTTAAACAGACAGTGCATCTGCAGTACTGAAATTGCATGGGTTTTCATGTTTCAGTCAGTGTCCTGAGATTAGAAGCCTCCTCCCCCTCTCTGGGCACGGATCTCGGCTCATCGATTCACCGAGGACCTGGGCATCCTTCCCACTAACAGACCATTACTGCGAAATAACTACCTGAAAGTTTATCTCTTCCCCCGCATTTACCGAATTCATTTATTTTATGGATTCATTTAGCTTTCCCCCGTATTTCCAATCTCATCGCTTTGTTATATATATATTTTTAAACGGTATTGCGGCTGGCTTCTGAGGGAGGATAGATGCCGGCGCTTAAATCTGAATAATCACGGTTGCGCGCTTATATTATTGACCGCCAAACCAGATTATGTCCGTTTCCTGTCAGACTCGCAGCTGTCTGATAGTCAGGTCCTCTGCGCCGGCGTCAGGGACTTGGCGTGGTGAAACGCGAAGGGGATTTGCGGTAAAGGCGGAAGAACGCTGCGTTGCGCTGACTCTCTGTCTCTCTCTCGCTTGTTTCCTTCTGTCTGCGCAGGCCCACGTGACGCAGTCCGGGGGCAATCGCAAATTCAAGTGCACTGAGTGCGGAAAGGCGTTTAAGTACAAGCACCACCTAAAGGAGCACTTGCGCATCCACAGCGGTGAGCATCGCCATCGCCATGGCAGCGGGAACGGGGGGGGGGGGGGGGGGGGGTGGGGCAGCGTGAAGTTCAGCGACTCAAACCGAACTGGCCGTGGCTCCGGCCCGTGTGAATTATTTCAACACAGAGCCACGTTTGGGTTTTGTAAAAGCTTCTTATTTATGTTTCTTTATTGTGCTACGTGGTTTCGTGTCCTTGTTTGATGTCGTGTTTGCTCGGATGGCAGTTAGAGACTGTTTCCCAATGCTTCCTTTACAGTACCAGTCAAAAGTTTGGACACACAAGATAACGGGAAGCATGCAGTCACAGACATTTTGATCTGAAGACTTGCGCTTAAATGCTTGAAACTTGTTTCTCAGATGAATATTAATAGTGAAGTTGATGCCTATGTATGAATTTCTTTTCAAAAAAAGTTTTCATTTAAAAAAATTATAGGTAATAATAATTTATTTAATTCAGGCGATTATATAGGTAATTTTAAAAATATAAGGCAATTTTGATTTGTTTTTTGGTCACTGCATAATTCCTTTTGTGCTATTTCACAGTTTTGTTGTCTTTACTATTATTCTAAAATGTCGAAAATGGTAAAAATAAAGAAAAACCCTTCTATGAGCAGGTGTGTCCAATCTTTTGACTGGTACTGTACGTCAGAGTTTTGGTGTCACTGGAGCACATTTAGCCTGTCCAGCATGTCCCCCGGCAGGTTCTCTGTTCCTGACGGAGAAAGTGTCTCTGTGTTCTGACTGCAGGAGAGAAGCCATACGAGTGTTCCAACTGCAAGAAGCGCTTTTCCCACTCAGGGTCCTACAGCTCCCACATCAGCAGCAAGAAGTGCATCGGCCTCAGCCCTGTGAACGGCCGGCCCCGCAAGGCCCCCCAGTGCCCGTCGCCCGCCCTGCCCTCCTCGCCCTCCGCCCCGGCCCGGGCGCAGGCTCGGGAGAAGCCCGAACACGGCAAACCCCTGCAGGAGCAGCTGCCCCTCAACCAGATCAAGTCGGAGCCTGTGGAGTACGAGTACAAGCCTGTGGTGGTGACCCCGGCCGTGAACGGAGTGTTCAACGGGGGCTCCGCCCTGCAGACGGCAGCGGTGGCGCCCTCGCCGGGCGTGGTGCAGGCGGTGGTGCTGCCCACCGTGGGGCTGGTCTCGCCCATCAGCATCAACCTGAGCGACATCCAGAACGTCCTCAAGGTGGCGGTGGATGGGAACGTGCTACGGCAGGTGCTGGAGAGCGCCCACCTCAACGCCGCGTCCAAAGAGGCGGGGCTCCCCGGGGCGCCCGCTCAGCCGCAGGCGGGCGGCGGTGCCCACTCCGTCATCTCCGCCATCAGTCTTCCCGTCGTCGACCAGGACGGCACCACCAAGATCATCATCAACTACAGCCTGGACCCGGGCCAGGCCCAGCTCGCCGCCCAGGCCCTGAAGAAGGAGGCCCCCGGGGGTGGGGGCGGGGCCGAGGTCTGCAAGGCAGAGAAGCTCCCAGAGGACCTGACCGTTAAATCGGAGAAGGGCAGGAAGGCGGAGCCGGAGGCGGAGTCAGAATCGGAAAAGGGCGCTGGGACCTGCCTCCTTTGCGATGACTGCCCGGGCGGCCTAGATGCACTTCACCAGCTGAAACACTGTAAGAAGGAGGGCCTGAGGGTGAATGGGGCCGACGCCGAGCGGGCTGAGGCCGCCATCGCCTCCCTGCTGGCTGACGGGAGCCTGCCGCCCGGCCAGCCGCCCGTCAAGAACCTCCTGTCGCTCCTCAAGGCCTACTACGCCCTGAACGCTGAGCCGGCCACCGAGGAGCTGGCCAAGATCTCGGACTCGGTCTGCCTGCCGCCGGACGTGGTCGGGAAGTGGTTCGAGAGGATGCGGTCGGGGCGGGTTTCGGCAGGGTCGCCCACCGCTACCCCCGAGCGGGAGGCATCACCCGCGGTCACCCAGGAGCAGAACGGCGACGTTGTGGCGGAGACCCCTGCCGTAGCTGTCGACCCCACCCCTACGGCCATCAATGGCTCCCAGAGCGCCCCGCCCTCCCCGTCGCCGCTGAACCTGTCAGCGGGGGCGCCCGTGGTGAAGTCCGAGAAGGACACAGAAGAGCCCCTGGACCTGTCCCTCCCGAAACTCCCCAGGGAGGAGGCGGAGCGGGCGGGCGGGGTCAGCGTTTTCCAGAACAGCGTTTACACTGTGCAGGACGAGCCCTTGAACTTGACTTGCATAAAGAAAGAGCAGACGCCGGCCGACGCCACCCCCACCTCTGCCACTGACGCCCCCCTCTATGTCACCACAAGTGCCAACCCCATCAACATCGTCGCCACCCAGCTGCCCACCATCGTGGCCATCACCGGCCAGAGCAGCGTGCCCTGTCTGCGGGCGCTGACCACCAACAAGCAGACCATCCTCATCCCTCAGCTGGCCTACACCTACGCCACCTCCGGAAGCAGCCCATCGGGCACCGAGACGCCGCAGAAGGCCGCCGTGCAAGCCAACGGCAACAGCCAGGTGTGTCCCGAAGTGCACTCTTTTTTCTGTCCTGAATTGAATTGGCAGTACAGCCAGGTGTGTCCGAAGTGCGCTGTCCTTCCGTCCTGAATTGAATTGACAGATTCTACGGTTTCTACGATGTTCAGTAGTTGCTGTTGTTGTACGTGGTGGTGGTAGGATTGGTTGGCTCTCTGGGGCCACGTGAACAGATGCTCAGAAATTCCTGCCATGGCCCCATGGTAGGAGTTGTAAAGTGCCTCAGTGTTTCAAAGTCGTAGGAGTGCCAGAAGTTATTTGCCTTTATCCAGGCGTAAGGCATCCTGTTGTTGTGTGTCCCTCCAGTGTCCGGCACGTCCGCAATAGCAGTCGCCGTCACGTGCGCTGTAGCGGGTCGTCATTCCTCTGCATTCTAAAGGAGGCTGTTAGGACTCGGCGGGTTCTCCGCAAATCGGCCGGCGCCGTGAGACCAGATGTCTTGGCCCGGGGCCTCCGCCGAGGTCATCTCTGCTGCCGCGAGGTCGGGCCCCGCCCACTGAGCTCAGCGCACGAGAGCGGCCTCCGCCTTTCAGAGGGCGGAGGTCCTGGAAAAGCAGGGGTTTGCAATCCCATGATTCCTTTGGCCGTCGTCCCTGACGGCTGTGAGCTGTTGCGCTCAGAGGCTGGGTGTGTGGATGCACCCGCGGGGCTGGGCTCCAGTTTTCTGTCTCTTGGTCTCCAGCTCTTTTAGCGGCCGTCACCGTGAGGGAGAGACGGGGGCAGGATCGATCCCTTCTGCCGAAGACATGTGGCGAATTTTTCTCCGTGCCGAGAGTCCCACAAGGGGAGAGTTCCTGCCAAATGTGGTGTGCGTGTGCGTGTGCGTGATATCCAAGGCACCTGAGGGACTCCTTCTCTCTGTAAAAATCTGTAGCGCGACTCTTATTGAATTATGAAAGCCGCGTGACGTTTCCAGTTGAAAAGAGGACAGGGCTTAAGTTTGTGTGGAATCTCCCAATTCCTATGAATACTGGACACAGTCCGTGAATTTACCAAAGGGAGGAAAAAAATCAGATGACTAGCTGAAGATGATCTTGCATGCCTTTTCTTACAAATCACCATTTTTTACTCTCAATCAGCAGTCCACAGAAGCAAAATCATGGCAGCCTGTTTAGAGACCTACCGTCGATCGTGTTGGGAAGTATGAAAGAAAGTGAACCTACAGGGATTTGTGCTCTCCAAACTCCTGCTGGTGACACATTTTATTTAATGAATCAAATGAATCCAAATCTCACAAATCAGACAGTGTAAGTGGTAGGGTGTTTTTACCACACTGTCAAGTTTGGCTTTGTTTGCAAACTTGTAATTCATATGATTTAGAGCAGTGTTTCTCAACCCTCTCCTGGAGTACCCCCTGCCCTGCATGTTTTAGATCTCTCCCTGCTCCAACACAGCTGATTCAAATAATCAGTTTGTTATTAAGCAGCTTCAGGAGTTCATAACAAGTTGATCATTTGAATCAGCTGTGTTGGAGCAGGGAGAGATCTAAAACATGCAGGGCAGGGGGTACTCCAGGAGAGGGTTGAGAAACACTGATTTAGAGGATAATGTTTGTGTTGTTTTCGACATTTAATAGCGGTAGCAACACAATGAGTGAAAACGTGACTACTTCCAGTACAACGACATTCTGTTTAAGCGCGTAACTGATTGAGTGTTATGTTTAGATATACTAGCAATAGTCATTTCCTGCTTTGACAGATTTGGATTAATAATATACAACTCTGCTTTCAGTAAGCATTTGGAGATGAATTATGAAACAGCGTCGGGTCACAGCAGAATTGGAAAGAGATGTCTTCATTTTTACACCAGAGCCCCTTGGAGTGTGTATTTTACTTCAGTGGACTGTTTATTGGGAGACAGTTTATTTAAAGGAAAAGCGTAATTGTTGTCAGCTATTTCTCTTTTTTCCCCCTTTTTTCAATTCATAGGCTATGCCTTGATAAAAATCAAAATGTGGGCAGATCTGTCTCTTTGAGTATCGCTCTCCTGCTCGGTCAACGCCGAGACATCAGGACGTTGCTGATAAATTTTTGCTTATCAGTAGGGATCCTTTTAGCCACTGCAGGCTGTGGCGGTATTGATTTACGGTGTTGTGTGTGCATTCATGTTTAATGGACAGGATGCACTGGGTGTGTTTAAAGGTTCATATCAGTCACTTAGCGGAGCTGATCAGCCTCCCTCAGCTTCTTCTGGGTATCCCTGGTGCGCTATAAGAGATCTGTCTTGGTGGGGGGGGGGGGGGGGGGGGGGGGTCAGCATCAGGGGCATACTGACACCACTAACCTTCTGCCCCCCCACCTCGGCTCAGCAGGAGGAGCGGCAGGACACCAGCTCGGAGGGGGTGTCCACGGTGGAGGAGCAGAACGACTCGGACTCGGCGCCCCCACGCAGGAAGACGCGCAGGCTGGAGAAAGGGATGTACGCGTGTGACTTGTGCGACAAGATCTTCCAGAAGAGCAGCTCGCTGCTCAGGCACAAGTACGAGCACACAGGTACGCATCGCCGGGCTCCCGAGTTCCCCGAGCACACAGGTACACATCCCCGGGTTCCCGAGTTCCTGAGTTCCCCGAGCACACAGGTACGCATCTCCGGGTTCCCGAGTTCCCCGAGCACACAGGTACACATCCCCGGGTTCCTGAGTTCCCCGAGCACACAGGTACACATCCCCGGGTTCCCGAGTTCCTGAGTTCCCCGAGCACACAGGTACGCATCCCCGGGTTCCTGAGTTCCCTGAGCACACAGGTACGCATCGCCAGGCTCACGAGTTCCCCGCTCCGTCTGCAACACCCACGGGACCTTTATAAAGCTGTAACCTATGTAAGTCGCTCTGGATAAGAGCATCCGCTAAGTGACAGTAACGTAACAATGAGGCGTCACCTCATGGTCCTGCTTTTGAGGTCCAGGGGGACTGATGCAGAAATAAAAAACGAGAATTCACCAACCCCGCCCCACACGGCGTAAATCCTCCCTCCCTGCAGCACCCCCCCTGACCGGACACCGGGGCTCCGCCCGTGATTGGCCGAGCCGTCTGCGCACGCCAGCCACTGGGGCTGCGTCCGAGGCCTGACCGCAAACCGCACGCCCAGCGGGGCTTTCTCCTGCGCTGCAGCAGGCGCCTGGCCCGAGGGTGGTCATTTCTACTCCAAAATGACTTCATCCATGACCTCTGACCCGCAGCGGTTTAGGCCATTTTCATTAAGTTTTTGGACCCCGCAGTCGCCCAACGCGCAGTGGATTGTTACCTCACCTAAGGGACCGCAGAGTCGGGGGGGGGGGGGGGGTGCTCAGTGGACATTCATGGTTTGTTTTTGCAGTGGAAAATTGCAGACATTTTTAAGCACCCTTAGAAATCACTTTATCATCTCATATAAATGCGGTTCCTGTGATGGTTGACATTTCTGTGTCAGTAATGTCTTCTTCATGTTCGTAGCGCTCAATGAAATCAGGCAAAAATAGTTGGGGGGGGATAGTTGGTCGAAACTGCAGAAGTTTGGGAATCCCTTGTCCAGTGGTATACCTCAGGGTTCTTTGGTTGATCCTAAGCCCCTCTAAAATAACATCTGAAAATTCTTGTGATGAATGCTAGATTTGAAATCTTTCATAAATTGCATAAATTGCATCAATGCCTTTGTAGTTTGTCTCAGTAGCTCCGGTATGTATATATGTTGTTTCAGTCATTACCACAGGTTAATAAAGCAAACAGTGTGATATGTATATGAGTGGGAAATCAGAGAAATAATGGTTCTTTGAATGTTTTTCCTGATCTGTCTTAGTTCACAGAGAACAGGTTTTCTCGTGTGTGGAGGAGGTACTGTATAATGTTGATGGAGAATTTTGTCCTTTGTGTCCCCCCCCCCGCAGGTAAGAGGCCTCATGAGTGCGGCATCTGCAGCAAGGCCTTCAAACACAAGCACCACCTGATCGAGCACATGCGCCTGCACTCCGGAGAGAAGCCCTACCAGTGTGACAAGTGCGGCCGGCGATTCTCCCACTCTGGCTCCTACTCCCAGCACATGAACCACCGCTACTCCTACTGCAAGAAGGAGGCGCAGGAGCGGCAGGAGAGGGGCGAGCCGGGGGCCCCCCAAGAGGGCCTGGCCCTGTCCGGCGGGGAGCGGCGGCCCGACGGAGATGCCGCCTCGCCCCCTTCCCACCTGGACTCTGACGACCGGGAGAGCAGCACCCGGGAGGACGAGGAGAGCGAGGAGGAGGAGGAGGAGGAGGAAGAGGAGGAGGAGGAGGAAGTGGAGGCGGGGGTGAATGACGAGGAGATACGGGTGGTGCGGATAGGCGAGGAAGAGGAGGAGGAGAGGGAAGACACTGGAGGAGAGGAGGAGGAAGGGGAGGAGCCAATGCAGGGGAAGGAGGAGGTACGGGAAGAAGAGGAGGAGCAAGGGCAAAAGGAGGCGCGGGAAGAGGAAGTAGCACAGGGAGAGGAAACAGAAACAACAGTAACTGAAATGCAGGAAGCATGTGAGGAAGAGGAGGGGCAGAAGGAAGTGGAGCCGATGGAGACTGAGGACGCCACGGCAACGGAGAAAACCGTGGAAACGGAGGAGCAGGCGGGCGAGGCTAAGACAGTCACGGAGAACGGCGAGGACGCAAACAGGAACACGAGCCAGGAGACCCAGATTTTTTTTTTCTAGATACAAATGGAGGGAGATGAACGGAAGGAGTCAATACCACAGTTCTCTCCCCTCCGTACAGTATTAAATTTTATCGTTGGAAAAAGAAAAAAGAAAACACGATTGCGAGGAATGCAGTGTTTCAGCTCACTACTGTGTATAAATCCTGGTGTGCCTGATCTCAAAAAAAAAAAAAACTTTTTCACACGAGAAAAGAATTTTCAGTGTTACGAAATTTGTAAAAAAATGCATAAAGTTTAACAAAAAATGCATATACTGACTCTGAAAGCTAGAGCTGACACGTTTTAGATAATGTTTTATTACTAAAACATCCTGGGTCATTTCTTTTTTCAGTGTTACTAATTTCGTTGCTCATGTTTTAACCTTTTAAGATGTACAGTTGGGAGAGATTTCTATACCTTTTTATTGCCAATGAACTAAATCAGTATTTTACTAGGTTGGAATTAAAAAAAAAAAACCTGCACTACAGTATTCCTGGTTTACCTATGGATACAACATTCGTCAGTGTTGTCTACCCTTCAGTATTAGCGCATTAGCGTAGACCTCCATAACATTAGCTGATGTTAGCGAAGCATTTTGTTTTGTAAGTGGATTGTGAGCCTTAAGAAGAAATACAAAATTCTGGGGACAAAAAAAAGACAAAAAATGTGGCACCCAGTATCAACAAAGGGTTTACCAAGCGGAGGAGAGAGAGAGAGAGAAAGGGGGAGAGAGTGTTAGAGCCATGGATGCAGCTTTCTTTGCTCTGTGATTTGTTTTTTTTTGTTTGTTTTGTCTGTGTTGAATATTTTCTCATTGTTATAGCGTCAGCGGAAGCAGGAGGAAGTACAGAGCAGAAGAGTTCAATCCCTCCACCCCTCCCCCACTCTCTCACCCCCCCACACTCCCCCCCCCCAGCCTTATGCAAGACCTGTGTGCTGTAAAGTGCCATTGATCAGTGATAACTCAGCGGCTCCAGCCAGTGTGGGTGTGTCAGTGCAGGGCCTATATTATCCAGTGTCTCGGTAGTAGCCCCCCCCCCGACTCATCTGATCCCTGGCCCTTGTGGCTGTAGTGTCCCATCGATCCCAGTGTTTCAATTGTTGATACTGTGTTACATGTGTGTTATCTGCAGGCATAAACCACTTGCCTGGTTTACATCCAGAGAAAAGCAAGAAAGAAGGGATGTTCAGTAGTGATGGGAGAGAGAGAGGCTTCAAAAAGATCCTGAAATGGGCGGGGTCGAAACATGTCATCAGTTGCTCACTGGTTTGTGCCAATCACGGGAGGGTTTTGTGATGGAGAGCCCTTTTTTGATTGGTTCATGCAAAGCACATGACAGCCTTGTTCATTATGGGGTTCATGAAGCCTCGCTTTCTCGTCTCTACAGTTCCAGGTGTTCAGGAGGGTTAGAACGTTGGGTGAAATGAAGTCATATTTATGAAAGTGTTTTTTTTCCTGCCTTGGAATGCCAATCATTTCAGTTTAACCCATGTGGGGGGCTCAGCTGGTGTTCAGGTAACAAATATTACTAAATATGGTCCCACTATGACATATATTAGCTGATTTTACCAGTCAGTATTAATTTTATTTTGTGTTTGGTTTGTGTTATCCTTTGGATTTTTTTATGTTCATGCAAAAAAATGTGTGTACTGTATGTTTTCAGCAATGGCAGTATTAGTACCCTCCTCACTGATATACATACCTGTTTAGTTTTAGAAAACTTTTATATTTATGTGTCTTATTTTTATATTTCTTTATGGTTATTTATTACACAGTGTAGTGTACAATACTGTAGTTTGTATTAATACAATAATATATTTTAGTATGAAAAATAATTTGGACGGTAAATGAAGCTGGAAGCAAACATTTGGCATTGAGATATGTTTTCCAAAAAAAAGTATTACGTCAACATATCAGCACGTCTTTGAAGATACTCCTGAGAAAAGAAATTAGAACCCGTTACCTTTGCATTCATTATTAAGTTAGTTTTACCCCCCCCCCCCCCCACTCTACTATGAAGCTACTGAAACTTTGAAAACTAACTGTGTGACTAATAGCATGAATCTTTGCTGTTGTATTGAAGGATTATCCTAACCATGAAGCTGTACTGTCCTTTTACAAAGCCAAAATTGTATTGACATACCTGTTTATGTTTTATTTGTGCCAATTTGTTACTTTTTATGTCTCAGACAAGGCCACAACTTGTTTTATATGTCAATGTTTAATCCATGGTCATTTTTATAGGTTTTGTTTTTTGTTTAGTTTTTTTATGACTCCCATCTCACAATAAAATACGTCAACAAAGTAGAAGTTGTGATGTTTTTCTAATTATGTCAGCGTCACATTTAGAAACTGGTATTTACTTGAGCATGAAAAGGCAGTGTGCATGATGTAATCTTCATTAGCTTCACAGAGTAACTGGTATCAGAAGACTATGTTCTTGCTGCATAATACAAACATTTAGATAATATGTTTTATTTGTATTCTGTAGCTCAGCCTTAATATGTGCAGAATGAGTGGTAATGATCTTATTTACATACTCCCGAGTTTGCGGCTGTGCTTCACAGAAAATTGAACCAGTGCAAGTCTGAAATATGACTGTAAACATTAGTTGTGTAATAGTATGCGTGGAATTCAGAAGCAATGAGCACTTTCATTTGAAAGGAGAAAAAACCCATTCAGTTGCATTTTTGTTATGAGATGCATCCAGATCTCAGACATTTCAAATGAAAGGAGGTATTATTCACTGTGTTCAAACGCTCAGTAGGCAGAATATTTAACGTGTTGTAGTCACAGAAAGATACTGTAAACACTGAAATGAAATTGGATAAGAATCCAAGGCCTTTGAGAACCAGACAGTATGTTAATGTGTGTTCTTTTTTTCCTTTTCTATGTTAATGCATTTTCATTTTTTTATTTGCTGTTTGTTTGAAAAATGCGGGGCACTATTGAAACTGCACTGGGGGTGCACAGGTGGGTTCTGGGGGCCTTCTGATGGGGGGGCACATTTGTTTGGACACACCCCTTGCTGGGTCGCTCAGTCAGCATCAGATCTGCTTCTCTGTGAGGGCATCAGGACTCATAGTCATTCTTTCCGCCTTTTCTTCCCTCTTCTCTTTGGCCACTAGCCCGCAGAGTCACCCTGCTGTACTGGGGGACCCTGGCACCTCTGGAAAGATAAGCATCCCTTTACTCCACACAACTTTGGTAGCTAAAACATCAAACCCAGGACTGTTCTTGGATTTACGGGAGACTTCACTCCTCGGCTTCCGTGAGGAGCCGCTATACCATTCGTCCCTCGGTTGCGGCACGCAACGGTGATGTGAGAATCAGGAGTGCCTCCCGCCACCCTCACCCCCCCCCATGCAGTCGCGACCATGGCCCCACAACTGCACAGAATCAGTCAAAAAACACGTGAGCTGCCAGCCAGCCAGCCCAAGGTCACTCCCATTGATCCCACTCAGGTTTCCTCCAGGTTGTGCAAGAGCATGAATTAGTAATGGACCGCGCCGAAAATCCATAGTCCGATGAGGGGCTGAAAATAATACATCGTGCCTCTTTTACTGAGCGAGGTGTGCTCTCTCCGTCGATACACTGTCGAACGTCTCTAGAGCCTCTCACCCAGAGCGGGTTTTAGCTCAGCGGCAGGCAGACGGTTTCATCTTCTGTAGGTAGATGTGGAGTGTGTGGGAGTGGGAGTGGGAGTGGAAGTTGCCAGTGCTGTAGGGCTCCCGATTTTGTGTGGGATGAAGATTTTGGGTTTTTTTGATTTTTTTATATCAAAGCCAGCTCTCATTGCAAAATACTCATGTTCTCCTGGCACGGATATTAGCCAACTGCTGTGTTCTCAGCTGAGTCTCCTGAGAAGTGCTCAGATTTAGAGGAGTATGGATTGGAGAGGGAGTGAGGGAACAAGAGAGAGAGAGAGAGATGGGGGTAATGTCTTTAATATCCCAGCATCACAGTGAATAGCCACGGTGTCAAACGGCCTTCTTGAGGTAAATTTAGTGGAACAGAGCAGGAGGGGTTTTTGTTTTTTTGTTTTTTTTAAAAGCTGATTTTCTCCCCTCCCCCCAGCCTTGACGACCGTTACTAGACGTTTCCATTGGCTGCGTATTCTGTACCAAAGCCTGCCAAATGCATGTCACTCCTAGGCAGGAACTACAACCGGAGAGACTGGAGAGAGTGAGGCTCACGGCCCATTGCCTCTGAAGTGGCTGTGAGCAGGGATTAGCTTTTCAAGGGAAGCCTCTCTGGGAACCCCCCCACGCCCCCGTCAATGCCTCTCACCTCTGAGGCACTGGTACCAGCACCCCTTTCCCACACCGTCGGATATGTGTATATCCGTAGGGCCAAAACACCAGGGTAAAGCTCAGTTTGTACCCTGTTCAGCCAGATCACTGTTGATGCGGTGTTTAATGGAACATAATTCTCCACACACTTTTATTTGACATGTGCTGGTCACAACGGAGACTGTTCTCCCATTCCCAAAGGTGCACTGTGCCACCTCTCCTGTAATACCGGTGCTGTCTGTGCTGGAACAAGTTTTGATTTTTTTTTTTTCAAACGCTCCCAGCGTCCCTCCCAACCTCGGAGAAAGCACAGTAACAAGGTGTGATCTCATTCCTCGGGGTGCAGACACTTTCCGTCACTCCACCACCACCTGCGGAAGCTTAGTCTGAATTTTCAAGCCCGTCGCCTTCAAAAAAAATACCACACGTTCCATGAGGAAGTGCTATTGGGAATCAGTCTGTCACTGCCTGGTCTTGGGAATCCTTCTGAGTTGGGTGATGGTGTTGGTGGTGGTGATGAGGGGGTGAATTTGTGAGCTCTCTGCATGCTGGGAGCAGTGTATTCACATTCAAATAACGGGCAGATGGGCAGAAGTGTGACGTAGCGGTAAGGAGCAGGGCTTGTAACCGATAGGTTGCAGGTTCAATTCCCCACTGGGGAACTGCTGTCGCTGCTTTGGGGAAGGTATTTACCTCACGATTGCCTCAGTAAATATCCATGGATATTGTTTATGGATAAAATAAATAAAACTGTAACCTGCGTAAGCCGCTCTGGATGAGAATGTGTGCTAAATGACAATAAAAATAACAACGAAGTAATGGCACGTACCTGCGAATCTCCAGACTGGTCATGTCCCTCCTGAGGAGATGCGGAAGCGCGTAAACACAGAGTCAAAGGTCACTGCGCAGCTCTGCCCCAGCAGCCAATGGGGACGGAGGAGCTGCGGTCAAACCCCGCTAGTGCGTTGCATATTGAGCCCTTACTTTATACCCTCCACCCCCTGGCAACCAGGCAGGAGGCCAAGGAGTGATCCATCACTCCATGTAACTAAGGCAACTAAACCCTCCTTCATGCCTCACCCTGTCCTCTGTCATCACCTGTACCTTTCACATTTTTTACATTTCATTACTGACATTTAGCAGACACTCTTATCCAGAGCGACTTACACTGGTTACACTTTTTTACAATGTTATCCAGTCATACAGCTGGATATTTACTGAGGCAGTTGTGGGTTAAGTACCTTGCCCAAGGGTACAGCAGCAGTGCCCCGGTGGGGAATCGAACTGGCAACCTTTCGGTTGCCAGTCCTGCTCCTTACCACTATGCCACACAGGGAAATTTACAAAATTACAGTCCGCACACCGGGGGAACGAAGGGAACTACATCCCGCTCTTCTCCGTACCGCATCTGAGGAGTCCTGAGGAGAAAGCGCTTAAACTTAAACTAAAAAAGACGTGAGAGCTCAGATATCCTCCCGGCTCTCGGCCTGGCCCCAGACGTAAAACCACATCCATGTCTGTAAATACTGTGATTCCCACTAAAGGAAACGCAGACATTCATATGAAAGTGGTGTGCAAGAAAGGTGAATAAGCGGGAAGGCAGTGTGTCAGTGAAAACTCATCTCCCTGACAGCAGTAGAACCTTTCATTTTTATGTCTGACTCCAATGGACCCCGGCCTCTTCTTGAAAAGCCCGTCTAATTTTTTAAAATTGGGATTTAGCCGTTTTTTTTTCCAGAACCCACCTGCATTCAACAGCTTGCCCCTATGTCAGCTTTTTATGATTCAAAAACGTAAAATCATTGAACGTGCATATTGAATGGGGAGCTTTATTGCCAATAAATGTTTGAAAACCATGACAAACTATCAAAGAGATTAAATTTCTGACAAAGAGCCAAGCCCTGGGCCAGTGGTCCCCTGGGAAATTTGGAGAGAGCTCTTTTTCCCTGGAAAAACTGCTCTGCAGGAAATTGCAGTCACTTAAATATCGTGTTCAATAACCTGACCACCAAATGCCTGTGTGTGAAATATTCAATACCGAATGTTTCCGTAAGATATTAAAATGTCTCCTTTCTAACTACCACTCTGTGTGACAAAGTGCTTTTTTTTGCAGCCCGTGGAGTCAGCTTGGCTCATCGCTAATACAATACACCGTTATTTTTGGATTCTCTGACACTCTTTGAAAAAAAGCTGTCGTGTTCATGATCATGCAGCCGTTAGTGCGAACGGAAATATAACTCACTACAGGACAAAATTTTAATTTACGCCGAGCACAAAAAAAAGAGATTTGCAGATTTTCATTACATTTTCGAATATGGAATTCTAGGTGTGCGTGCTGCGTTTGAAAAAGGAAAAAATATATTCAACGTGTGAAACTGAGTTCAAAGAATTGAAGTGGATGAGTGAATCTGATTTTGCTCGTAAGCACAGTATACAGCGGACATAAATGTTGAGTTCTGCAGTTTATTGTCATAAACCATTCATGCTTAAAGGATTAAACACCGCTGATTCTCGGTCAGCCGCTAATAAAAACATAATTGTTCTACGTAGACTGCGCTACGGGAAACGCCAGGGGTTATTTCACACCTCCTGATTAGGCCTGATACAAGACAGCATCTCGGATGCGTCCTGCAGTAATCAAACCCAGTCCTCAACAGTTGCTTTCACTGAATAAACCACATGACACCAGATGGATAGTGAAGGTGACCCCTGTGCTCATGTGAGACTGGCCACTCGGCCCACCCTGTAGATGACCATCCCCATTACATTGCATTATTGGCATTTACCAGATGCTCTTAGCCAGAGTGAATTACATAGGTTACAATTTTTACATGTTATCCATTTATACAGCTGGATATTCACTGAGGCAATTGTGGGTTAAGTACCTTGCCCCAGGCGACAGCAGCGGTGTCCCACCAGAGAATCAAACCAACAACCTTTCAGTTATTAGCCCTGCTCCTCACCACTATGCTACACTGCCGCCCCTAAACAGCCACTAAACTGAAAAAACCCCGCAGCAAGCTGTTGTATTCATGTTAGCAGATACATTTGTCATAGTGAAAGTGACCCCTATACTTCTGCAAGATTGGGCACTCGGCCCACCCTGTAGATGACTATCCTCTTTGGATTTCCTGTCTCCTGTCATTAACTGAGTCCTGAGCACCAGTAGGGAGTCTGTGTGGAATCTCCTCAGAGTTCCAGAACCCCCTGACGTGTCAGGAATGTGCTCCAGAGCCTCTACACCCCCCGCCCCCCTCCCCAACCCCCCGTGCCCATAACCTCCACACACGAGAAAGGGGGGGAAAACAGCCTGTCCCATACACACCCCCAAAATTTTTCCCTGACCCTCGTTTTACTTTCTGGTTCCACTTGGTGAAATTCACCAGGCCGCAAAATGCAGAATCTTCACATTAATGCAGCATTTGACATTTGTTTAGCAGATGCCCCTATACTGAGCACCTTACATCGCTGATCATTTTCAGTTATAATCCTTGAATACAGCTGGTTATTCACTGAGGCAGCTTTGCTGAAGTGCCTCACTCACAGGTAGAACAGCACTGGGAAACAAACTAGCGACATTAAGCTGAGGAGCCCAGTTATTTCCCACTACACCACGGTGATGCTCTTTTTATGACACTGGTTGTGTTGCTAACACACAGCCACACATCATACCGTGTTCTCCATCCACAGGCATGAGATGAGCTGAGCGCTTAAAGCTACAGTCTGCCCTCATTCATCGTCTGTCCTGATGATTCCTCGGTGAGACGCAAGCTTTGTGAGACAGCTTTCCCTTTTACAGTGGCCTCTATCGCTCCATCAATGTGAGCGATTTGCCAGCCGCCGCGCTATTTATAGCAGAGATTTTTAAAGATCTCCTCATAAATTGCTCTTCAGGGAATTAAGAGAGAATGTGACCCCATCCATTGTTGCCGCGAGAATTGGGGTCAGTTCTGCATTGACCAGCTGCGGTTCTGTAGCATCGATAGCGATTCATGTTCTCAACTTGGGTTGGAGCCGGAGTGGGATATTGATGTGTGGGACCTGAATTAAAATTGACCTGCTTGAAATTCCTGGTGGATTTGAATTGGGAGCAAGGCACTCGTGACTCTGAAAAGCGGGAAGATAACAGATTTTGGATGTTGATGGTCCCATAGTTTAAAAAGAATTGCTTAGGTAGCAGTATATTAGTACAGAGAAGGGAGAGGAACCCAAATGTTGCCACATCAGTTTCGTATGTGGGTTAACTGATGTTGCACCTTTGCTTGAGGCACAATCTAACTTGCCTCAATAAATATACAGGTGTATAAAATGGATAAAAAAAATTGTAAGACAAGTAAGCTGCTCTGGATAAGAGCGCTTGACATTCATTTCATTGTGCAATCTTCACAATTTACACAGCACACTGAGGGATGTGATTAGCTTGCCGAGCTGAAGCCCCGGGTCTTTGACCGAGGGAACTTACCATAATCTTGTGCTGACAATAGGGGGATAATGTCACCTCCTGTGGCACACAATAACCTGATTTCTCATGCTACTGAGCTCTGCCTCACTAGCGGAATTCTCCTCTCACCCCACCAGGGAAAAAGTGGAAGCTTCCTGCTACGAGGACCAACACACCAGAGTAGTCTGTTTTACTGCTGGGTGCAATTTAAGCTCAGAAAGATGTATATGCTGTATATCGATACACTGAGCCCTGATTGATACCCTTTGCTAAGCCCATAGGACCTCCCTTCAGTCCTGTAATTGAGTTGCGTTTAGAGAAGACTCAAAACCCCAGCGACATGCTGTTCCAATCATGTAGACTTCAGCCAGGCCTAATAGGGTCCGCGAGCAACCGGCAACCAATCAGGAGCCTGCTTTTGGAAAAAAAGGTGGAAAAAAAGCCTTTTGGAATGGCTCATGGCAGCTAATTGGGTTTCTAGTGAAAGCTATTTGGTTTTGTCAGATTTCAATACCATAACACTTCATATGTACAGTCAAAAAATAAGGGTGTTTCAAAACAGCCATCAGTGTTTCTGATTACACAACGTCATCTGTTCATAATGAGCCCAACATTGCGTTAAACATTGGAGCACTACCACTGCTCGATGTGGCCTCCTGCCTCAAGCCAAGAGAAACAGCAGCTACAGGGGTGAAACGTGTGCCGCCCCAACCGCCAGCACACCTTCCAAAACACGCCGAGCGTGCATGCAAGGGGATTGGAAGTATGGGATTTATAGCATATTCCTTGTCCTGTAAACTGTATGCCAGTCCAAAGGCTCATTCACCTCACCGGAACCGAAACCTCTGGTGTTCTTCGACTGGTCCAAAAGTGTGAGTGCATCTCCTGGCTTGGGGCGATCTGTTTCTGAAGTTTCACCACTCTCTCCAGAATCCCCCCCCCCCTGCGACACACACACACACACATACACACACACGCACACACACACCCGACCCGACACACACACACACACACACACACACACTCCCCTGGCCCTCATTTGCAGCCGGTTCATTTATGCCCCCTGTCCAGCTCTCCCAAGCTCCCGCTGGGTTTAAAAGAGATAAGGGCCGCTGAAATCCATCCCGCGCCTATCATTTATGCGACGTCGTTAAAAACAGCTCTCTGATCCACGGCAGGGTAATCGTAAGACAAATACGCGGGCGGTCTGTTTTCCCCTTATCTCGGCGACCAGGAAATGACATCTCAGGTGAAATTGAGTCTCTGTTTTCAAATTGCATTTGCGGTCGTCCGGTTTTCGGCCGATGTCTGGCCATCTCTCGGCACTCACTCCCTGGTTACAAAGTTACAGCCCTCGGCTCGATGTCTGTCAGCCGGGACCGGATCCCACTCGGACCAGAGGGCCTGACCAGAAGCACAGAGTCGAGGGGGAAAGCGGACCTATTTGCAGATCCTCATGTTTCCACATCACGGAGCGTTGAAGCCGCGGGGGCCGAAAGCAGTCTGTTGAAAGGTTGATACATCAGCTATTGATTGCCACAGAGTTACGGGAATTGGCCCGAGATTATAGCTACGGTTAAACGCTGTGTACTGTGGAAGCAGGCGTTTCCGGTTACACGTATCAGACGGAGGACGAGGAAAGAAGCTCAGACCTGAAAAAATCACCTTGAGTGGATTCACATCAAAAAGGTGCCGACTTACATCGCACGTGCTGTTTTAGCTAAGGCAGGAGAAGAGGCCGAAAGAAATTGGTAGCGGAAACATGGATTCGACAGGAAGAAATGTGGGATCATCAACTGGATTCCCTAATGGTCCCATTCTGAAAGTGTGTGTGCACTGAGCTAAAGCTTAACCTTTCACCTTTGACCTCAGTAGAGAGAGCATCAGGGTGAGTTGGTGTCCTTTATCCTGGAAGCCCCCCCCCCCCCCCCCCCACTCCATCAGTGGTTTAAATGTTCACCTCATTTCTTAACCCCAACAGACATTGACATTTGGAAATGCATTTGCATTTCTCTTTGTAAATGCAAGTGTAAATGTAATTCTCCTAATCAAAAGCTGAAATGTAAACTATAAAGAGTTTTGTGTGTTTTTTGTTTTGTTTTGTTTATTTATTTATTTGATAGCTGTAAATCTGTAACGAGCCCATCTCGGTTTAATCTCTCTCAGCTATCTCTCCAGTTCAAACAGAAATTAAAAAGACATTCAGAGACAGTTAAAAACTACTTCCATCTAACCACTGTAGCCTGTTACCTCACATTGCTGTCAGTCCAGCCCGGAATGAATAAAGTGTAAAAACATGGCATTAGTTTTAGGCAGAAACTCTTCAGCAGCCGTGCAAACATGCAGGTGTACGGCGGATAATCCTCTCACAAATTTTAATTCGACCTGATGCTGATGAATTGCTCAGCGGAATTCCCTCGGCTCCCGGGAGAAAGTAACCTTGGAAAGAAAGGAGAAGGAGACAGACTTCAGCCCCGCCATGGACCACTGCCGCTTAGAAAGTCCCGCGCACGTCTCACCCACCCCCCCCCCCACCCCCCTATCCCAATTTCAGCGCCCGCAGCACTGCGTCACCGAGATGGAACCATTTAAGAGATTATCCCTCAGAAGGGAGAACCGGGCAGGAAACTGCCAGGGTTTGGTAGAGTGGAGCTTGGACACCTTCTGCTCTAATGCACTCCAGTTTTGCTTCAGCTCCATGCCACGGTCAATACAGCTGCTGGGGCTTTAAGGTTCACGACATACCCCTCAAACAGGTGTGCTGTCACTGTCTTCACGGGGGGGGGTAGGATGTATCGTTTAACTTCGTAGCTCCCGGGAGCAAGTGAGACAGGAGCCCAGTTTGCCACACGGTCTCTTAAACCGTTCCCTTAACACACAGTGTCCCCCTGCTAAGCCTCCAGCCCCGTGAACACTGCGGCATTTCGCATGTATTATGCATGGGACACCAGCCTCTTCGTCCTCTGTCTGTCCCCCCGAGCCGGCGCTGTCAATAGAGAGCCTTTGATCTTCTCCCAGCTCTGTCTGCGCGGAGTCCACATGATGAATGTGTTCCCGCGAGCGCGCGGCGGAGTCGAAACTAATGCCGCTTTAATTCATTTCCACACCCCGGTAAGATCGAACCCGGTGATACCGGGATCCAGGGCGAGTTTCGCCGTGAGACACCCTCGGATGAGCGGGCCACCCGGCCCGCAGTCTGACGCACTCGGCGCGTGAAGTATTTATTGGCTTGAGGACCGCATCGCCTAATGCGATTCCTTCTCCCAGAATGCCTTGTAATAAATAACCGCTGTAACGTTGTCATCAACCGGCCAAAACAAGAGCCCACATGCATTAGCGCCATTTAAATGGTCACGACCCTAAATCCCTGGGTGAGAATGATGTGTAATGGCAACATCTGACAGCAGGCCCTTAGAATGCGCATTCTGGTCTCTGTTTCATGGTTAGGAAACAGAGCTCTTGCTCTGATTCATAGAGATTCAGTGCTGTGTCACAGCTGTGTTCCAGGAATGATAAATAATAGCAACACCTGACGGGCTATTACAGCGCAGATTCTGGTCTCTACATCACAGTCAGGAAAGAGCGTTCCGGTTCTAATTTGTGGAAATTCACTGCGTTCCAGGGTGGGGGGGGATTACACAGCTGGGGTAAAACGTGTTGACAGCTTGGAAGATCTTACATCCTGCAAGCACACTGATGACATCATGACAATGATTACACCGGCTTTATCTAAATATCTTACCTCTGCACCCTCCACAAACTGGGGTTCAGAGGTTCCTGGAGCGGTTCACCCCTCCCCACCCTACCCCCATCCATGTAACCCCAGCACAACATAAACAGGACCTGAAGGCCTCCGCCCACAGGGCTGTGGAGAGGGTCAGCTTCTAGCGTCATAGGGTAATAACCTCGTTTCTGCCACACTCTGATCCAGGAACGCAGTAGTATTCTAAATGAAGGATCCGCCAGACTGCAGTGTGTGAGACTGTAAGCAGAACAAGCGACTCTTAACACTAAGTAGTTCTTATGTGGCAGTAATACATCATAACTGTTCTTATGGACACATTTAAACATTATAACTGACTTACAGCAGTGCTAATGTATGATGTTATGGGCTTCACTACATACGTCATAACCTTTTGTCAGTTGCTATACATAATCAAGTATGCTTATCTTAATGGTTAAGGCCTTTATTTACAGCCGATAAAAACAGTGCTCCATCAACCTCTTCCAGTGGACGATGAAGAGAAATGTTCCCTCTCTCCCTCCACTGTTAACTTTAAAGAGCCAAAGTGAAGAGGGATATTTAGGGGTTCCTGGAACATAGACGCAAACCTTGGCATGGCATGGAACTTTGAGGAGTGGCGCACTGGCAACATGTGAAAGGAGGTTGTGTGGAGGCTGAACAGAGGAGGAGATTCACTCTGCACAGTTGTATAGATGCCTCTGCTCATCGCCCACCCTCTGGCCTGCCCCCTGGTGGAGCTGCACTGGTACTGCTGTCAGTGACACTGATGCTCATACCAGCACCATCGCTGGCACTGTGATCTAGCCTGATCCCTCAGTGGGACCGGCCCAGCTTTGCCTACATTCACCCAATATGTTTCTGTCAATATATCTATATACCTCTATCTATCATGATACCTCATCACTCGAACCTTCTACAAAGTTAAACGCCGCTCCGTAAAATGCCCAACTGTAACAATGCCAGAGTTGGAGACTAAAGGGTACGGCACCATGGAAACGAGGTGTGACAGGAGCTAACATATGAATCATGTGGATGCTGGGGTGTGAGTTGTTGCTTCACAACTGTCATTAGCAGCAAACAAAGCCTCTGTTCTATTTGAAGGTTTTCAGTGCAATGTTGGCTAGCCCGTCAACAGTCAAATGCACATTTTTCTTTTTTGGTTGTGAGGGCAGTTCCTGCCTTATATTTCCCTATAACAGACACAGATGAATGCAAGCAGCAGTACTCTTCATTTGGGGAGTCTGCTTACAGGGTAATTGAGCTTATGTACACAATTAACAGGGAGCACTTCCTGTCCACATTGCAGGGCCCACTGTCCAAATTGAAAACAGCCGTTGAAGTGGCTTCACATTTCTGTCTGCACCAGGTTGAGGTGTGTAAGGATTTATTGCTTTATGTTCACAAACTGCATGTAAGAGAAGGCATAAGGCATTCGATTTAAAATGCAGGCGCATGTGAACCCACCTTAGCACTGAGTAAACAGTCTGTCCCCGCTGTGACCCTCCCAGAAAGGTCATAATAAACAACTGGGTCCAGTATCGAACTCTGACCCCATCCGGGTCCCCCCCATCCCCCTGGCGTAGTCACCCGAACTGCAGAGAGGATCTGAGAGAGAAAGAGAGGGAGAACATTCTGTCAAGTCTGAAACAACAGGCTGCACTCACCCGTTCAGTTAAAGAGGTCCTGTCCCTTTAAAGTTCACAGACATGCAACAGTAACTGTATCTCCCCTGCGCTGCCACCCCCCCCCCCCCCCCCCCCCAGCCCCCACAACCTCCAACACATACACACACATACACACATGCTCACGCGCGCACACACTGAGTATTCGGTACCCTCTGTTTAACCTTACCTCCGTAATCCCATCAAGCCCCGGGAGGACACACAGACCCTCCCGTGTCGCTGGCTCCCGGACCTCGCCGCCGCCACGCCGCAGGCCAGAGTTAATGCCTTAAAAGGACATTCTGCAGCTGCACCGCCGCTCCCAGAGACTCCCAGCTCCAGACCCAGGAGGGCTTCCCCCTGGGAGTATCCCCAGGGGGGCAGGGGGGGGCAAAGGGGGGGATGGAGGTGGGTTGACCCCGTGGTGTAGCAGCAATGAAACAAGATGTGTCACTTATATTAAAGCCAGTTGATTTTAGCTTCGTTAACTCCTAGTATTGTTGCAGTTAGTAGTAGGATTGGTCAGCAAAAGATAGGTGTGGTCCTGCTCTAGCAAATCAGAGTAGCTTTTGTCCATGGTTCCAGGAACGCGCTTTGGAATGGAAGCATATTTCAGGTGTTAAATCTGTTAAACGGAAATTTATTGTCTGCTCACTCATCAATGATTCGAAGGTTTATTCTGATTCTGAGTAAAAATGCACACAAATGACATGTACATATGACACCTATGACTATATACATATACATCATGACTATGGCCCTGTTTTCAAACAAAGCAACTGTCAGAATACAAAAAAAGTGTGCAGGAAGACCACAATGATTGAATCAAATGTTGTTTTAAAAAGTAAGGAGTGATCGCTCAAGAGGGGCCTGCAAAGCAACAGCAGAGAACAACAATCGAACATTCGGCTCAAGTCCTGGATCCGGTCACTCCGGCTTTATTCCTTTATCTGTCCTCTCCCATGAACCACATTGTGTTTAGCACCGGGACTACCCGTTTACATTACATTACATTAATTTAGTGGACCCTCTTATCCGGACCAGCTTCCAGCACAAAAGAACAGAAGCGTATCCACTCAAGCTGAATAAGCAACAGTGTCAGACCAGGCTAACAACGCTCCCAGATGGGTGAGCGTGAGCATAACACCATTCAAGCAGTGCAACAAGTTAACTTGCGCTGAAACTCAGGTAAGAGTGAGCCTACAGCAAATGGGCTGTTTAAGCTGTTTAAGCTACCGGATCAGATCAGGCTCAAACGCACACCACTGTGAGATGGCGGAACCAGCTGGCTAAACACGCTCATCCTGCTAGCACGCTGCTAGCCACAGTGCTATAGGTAATCACCAGTGAAGACACTCTGAATGAGACCTCATAGTCATAACCCTTAGATCCTGAAGAGGCGCTGTGGGGACCTGCAGGGTGCACAGTGTCTTTTGCTCGATACGTTTAAAAGGGAATATCTTTCGTCACTGTTGACAGTGACCCTGTACAGATTTTGGAACCATGTTCTTGTGGTGGCCACAGTGCTCTGTCTGGTGTCTCCACCCCCTCCATCACCTCTCTCCACTAACCAATCACATGTGTTCACTCACCCTCGGGCCACATCCCCATCGCTGAACCTTCCCCCAGTTAAAAAAAACACATCTTGAATGGCTGACCTCTGACCTCGGGCTTTGCCCCCACCTCTCTGGGGCGATGGCTGCCCCCATCCCCCCCCAGCCCGACGCAGACCCCCAAGGCCTCTGTACCCCACCTGGGGAGGGAGGGGTGAGGGGGCAGTGGCGCTTCCCGTGACCAGCTCTCTGCACCCTGTGGTGTCTGTGATCAGGGGCCGGAGCGACGCGGTTACACTGGAAACCTGTCCGACGCTGCAGCCTCACAACGGCAGACCTCCGTCAGCACAGCGATCTCTCCTCTTGTACTCTTCTACTACTCTTCTCTTCTACTCCCCTTTCACCTGGAGCGAACTGGCAGCTTTGTTTTTTCCGGGGGGGGGTGCTTTCATTGCTTGGAGGAAGAAATACAGTGCGACACGACATGACTTCGTTCATCCCACGAGGGGCGATTCTGTTTTCGGCCAAGACACAGAGCTGATACACACACACACGCACAATCACACATTTGCAGATATTTACTGAGGCAATTGTGGGTTATATATCCTACCCAAGGATGCAGCAGTAGTGCCCCAGTGGGGAATCCAAGCAACAACCTTTTGGTTATGAGCCCTGCGTCTTACCACTATGCTGCATTACCACCGCTATAAGACACTATGTATGTCTTCTGTCTCCACGCTCATTTCAGTGATTGTGATAAAAAAATGTGGAAAATTGCACTGAATGGGAAAAGCTGTTCTTAACGAGCACACAGCCAGCAGCCTCCATCTGTTCATGGGCTCCTATTGCAACCCATCAGAAGTATAAGGTTTCCCCCGTGCCAGTTATCAGGTGTTTGTTAAAAGCCCTGCTGAGAGAGCCAGCCCAGATTTGGGATCTCTTGGGTTTCGGCTTATTTTGGCTGTAGTTTTGACGAGTGGCTGAGCTAGACCCCGCGGCACCGCCGCCCGCCACACCTGAAGCACCGCGGTTACAGACGCGGGGCTGGAAAAGGATGTCACAAACTCACGCGGAAACGCCCCTCTTCACACTGCCTTCTGTCTCTGACTCTCTCTCTGTCTCTCTCTCTCTCTCTCTCTCCATCTCTCTCTCATCCAAAACCTCCACACTTTATCCGTTCTGTCAAGTCCCTCTCTGTCTTCAAGAAACATCTGAAGACACAGCTCACACCTGAGCACCTGAAACATTACCCCCTAAAGGAACTTCTCTCCTACTGAACTATAAAATAAAAATTTAAATAATGTAATCTAATGGTTTAACGCTCTTGTTACCCTGCATGGCCAATCATTGAAACCTGGTCATGCAGCACTTCTAATATTGTTGACTCCTTATGGTTTTTTGCTTCTGTTGCACTCTACCTCACTTGTAAGTCACTTTGGATAGAAGCATCTGATGCAAATGAATAGATGTAAAATGTAAATGTAGAACAAGCATTCATTCATACAATTCATGAATGCTAAACAGATGTGTTACAATGTAAAGCTCTCTATTACACATTAAAACACAAACCCTCAACAATTACAAGTGCAGGGGTAATCACAAAAACTCTATACTCTAAAACTCACAGTACTCTAAAGTGAGAGTCTCTCTCTCTCCCTCCCTCTCTCTCTCCCTCTCTCTCTCTCTCTCTCTCTCTTTCCCCCATGGCACTCCACACACCTTTAACCCCTGGGACAGACCACATGACTGTGCGGCCAATTACTGTTCTGTGGTCCATACGTGGGGGTTGTGACCCCTACCCCCAGTGAGCCCATCTCCACGCCTGGGGGTGCTGTCAGGGATTATTTCCAGGTGCTCCTCCAGGGGGCGTTGATTCCGCGCTGTCACCCTGATGTCACATGACCCGATCTCCCGCGGCCTGATGGGTATCGACACGCTGTGAAGCTCTCTGATGCGCATGTTGCCCGTGGTGCGCTCGGTGAGCGAGAGGCTGGAGAAGGATGTCGCTGTCAGGTGAGTGTGTGCGTCCCTGTCACGGGCCATCAGAGGCAGACACGCCTCTCTGTCCCTAATCCTGCCTCTGATCTCTGTGCAGGCTGCCCTCCAACTTTACTGGCCTAATACTGATCTCACACTAACACAAACACACTGCCGCTCTCTCTATTTCTCACACACACACACACACACACACACACACACACACACACACACACACACACTCACACACACACACACACACACACACACACACACACACACTCACACTCACAAACACACTCACACTCACAAACACACAAGCTCCCCTGCTGTAGCTCTCACACTCCCACTCAATCACAAAAACACAAAAACAGTCTTGTTCTCACACATACAGTCCCTAATGTAATGGAGCAGATTACACACACACACACACACACGCACACACACACACTGCCTCTCTCTTACGCTTGCTATAAACATACTCACACATCTATAAATACATACTCTTATGTAGTAGATCAGATTAGACATTCACAAGCACACACACACTACATACTAGAGCAGATTAAAAACACACACACACACTCTTATACACATAGCAGTTTGACAGCTCTTTATCAGGATACCTGTGTGCGCACGTATATGTGTGACAGACAGTAAGTGATTGCATGTGTGCCTGCATGCACATGTGTATGACAGATACAGAGTAAGTGATTGCATGTGCGCGTGTGTGTGTGTGTGTGTGTGTATAAACCTGCGCGCGTGCACCAAACACACCTATGCTTTTTCATGCGCACGTGAGCGCAGAGCCCCCCACCCCCGAGATGACGGCAGATTGGGTCCCATCCATTTCCCCCGCGCGCTGCTCTCTGACGTGCCAGATGGCAGCCTAGTAAAACATCAATTAGATTGCATCCTAACGCCGGGGGAATTCAGCGCCATCGCTCGGGCTCCTGGGCGAAAGCGGCTTCCCTCATGTTTCTAATAATCGGCCCGTGACTCCGCGGAGCCAGCGCTCGCTGCCGCCACGAACAGCGACTTCATTAGCTCTGGGTGAGCAGAAATGGGCCGTGTCTGTCAGTTGGCACCGCATGAATCATGCGGTATTAATATGGATGAATTACACATAACTGAAAAGAGGAGTGGAGTTGGGGGGGGGGGGGGGGGGGGGGGGCAGTGGAAAAAAAAACAATGAGTTTGTGTGGGCGTGACATCAAAACTTCTCGACAAGGGTTGGGTAAGTGTGCCAGATCGAGCTCAGCGGAGGAGGGAATGCGTTTGAGGAAGTTAATCCGACTAGAAATGCAGTACTGCCTGGAGCAGGTAAGCGAGCGCGGCAGTCCTTTCCAGTTAAAGAGACGCTCTAAAAAGGTGTTCTACTCCACCCCCTGGTGGCCGTTGTAACCTCTTACAGTCCGTATCTCACCGTATCTCTCTCTCTTTCTTTCTCTCTCTCTCTCGCTCTCTCTCTCTCCCTGCCCCCCCCCCCCCCCCCCCCCCCCCCCCCCTCTCATTTTATCCACACCTTAACCACCAATACTGAGTAGAATTGTTATTGCACTTTAGAACTTTAATTAAATTCAGCATAATCTCAGGGAAGTTCAGGTGGTTACAATTACTTTGGCCATATCATCACATTTTCACGATGTTGTCCCTTTTCCAGAGCTCTGCGGAGTTCTTGCACTGTAGTAAAAGGCGCTGTTTCAGCTATGGCCAGTCCTATCTAACCTTACAGTCCCAGAGGTACACCTGAGTCCGGTGCCCCCGTACTGTAGTCCTCGTTTCAGGTGTTTAACTCTCCTTACACCCCTGATGTGAAGGCGGAAACAGCAGGGATAATGCATGAGGAATGCGATCGTTCTCATTGCCGTAATGATTGCGGTCATTATGCTGCGTGGCGTGAGTGCTGAGTTCTGTTCTTTTTAAAGATGCAGGAGGAGGAAGCGCGCTAGACCCGGGAGTGATGGGGGGTTCTTTAACTGAGTTCGCTGTCACCCCCTGTCACTGGAAGCCGTTTACAACCCCCCCACTCCCCCGCCCCACCAAAAACATGCGCAACGCGCTCTCTCACCTACAATCTCTATTTACTGTACGGCTGACAGACGCTACCATGCCCACTGGTTACAGCTGCTCCGTCTCTCCCCCTCTCTCTCTCTCTCTCTCTCTCTCTCTCTCATATTATCCACACCTTAACCATCAATACAAGAAGCACTGAGAGGAACGCGCTGATCCCAGGGGTCGCATTGAAACTGACATAACAGCAAGCAGTAATAACACCGTGTGTGTATGTGTGCGCACACGGGCTTTTCAAACGCACAACATCTTACGCCGCACAAAGGCAGTTTAGCATAATATACGACCCCCCTTTGACGGTCCTTCCCTGACAGTGGTGTAACGGTGATCTATGAGCGGAAGCCTACGGGCTAATTAAGTAAGACGTGCTGGCACCGCGGCAGCTCCAATAAGCTTATGAGGGAGCTGGCAAGCGCGGGGTTCTTCTGAGAGCTTGCCCGCGCTTAATGCTGAGCAGGAGCGGCTGCAGTGGGCACGGAGAGAAATGTCTCTGCCGAAATCAATACCGTCCAGATGCCGAGCTACAGGCACCGAGGAGACCCAGCGCTTACAGAATTCAGGCAATGAGCCGTCACTGTGTACCTTTTGTTTAGGAGAGTTTAAGATCCTCATAACGTTTCTATGCTGGCTTATGAGAAGTATTCTTTTTCACATTGAACCCCACACCCCATATTCAAATCTTATTTAACACTGACTACACAGTGCTGGAGGATTAAGCTGGAGTTTTTTGTTGGCAGTTTTGTATCTGTTATTACATCATGTACAGTAAAGCATATCACCCTCCCCTGGAATTGATCAGAACATGGCGTTCTTCTCCGTTACCTCATCGAGTTGCAAGCTTGCTGGTTCCGCCTCTACTTTTGGCTTGGTTTGTAAGTATATGGATGCCAAGTGATTGCTTTGTGTGTATAACAAACATTCTGATGCTCTTGCAACTGACAGAGACTGGTCACACTGCATTAGCACTAAATATCTCCTTTCTTGTCAGTTTTTTTTTTCCTCCCTCTCTCTCTCTCTCTCTCTCTCTCTCTCCTGGGAAATACCTTTGTGAGAGATGCAGTTTGACGGACGGATCACATCTGGTGAACTAAATTAGTCGCTGTGAACAAGAGACAGGCCGCGAAGGAGCAGGCCTGTTTCAGAACCCGAGGAGGAGGGCGCAGGCGTGGATGTGATTTCTAGACAGTGGGAAACACACTGTACTAGAATGATAAGCAATATGCATGCATGGAATTTCTAAACAGACTTTGGATTTTTGATAACATTTATTTGACTGTATTAACACCCCTCCTCCCTAGACACATAGATTCACACTCATACACATACATAACTATAAACACACACACTCACATATAAACTCGCACGCATGTATACACACGCACACACACACAGAGGATTAAGAGAACAATTAAATAAGCTTGAGGAGGATGCTTTTGCCATCACACATTTTGTGTGAAATTACACCCATGCCTCCACAGGTGTCCCTCTAGAGCATTTACCCCCGACCCCCCCCCCCCCCCCCCCCCCCCCCAGTGAGGGCATCACTGTTGTTCTGTACTTCAGGGACCGGTGAGCTACCCAGCAACCGGACGCTAACTCTGACATACCCTCGTACACCACAGGGTCCCAGGAGTTCATCTGATCCTGTTCTTCAAGCCCTGATTCCTGCTTTTGATTCGGGGTCTTGGGGGAGAAGCAACAGATCCCAAAGGCATTTTACAAAGCTGCACACACAATTGACTTCTCAGCAACTGACGTCCAAATATTGAACCCAAAGGTAACAAGACATGGATTTTCTCTACAGTTCCTAATACCCTGTGTGTCGATGCAGAGCAATTAGAAGGGACACTGTAGCAAAAAAATAAAAATAAAAATAAAAAAACAGCTGTGGTACGACAGACACAGAAACAGCTGTCGAGATCTGCAGGCCATTTGGAATGGAGCGTTTGCCAAATCCAAAAAGCATTCCAGTTATTCTAAAAAATCCCATGAAGCAACAGGCCTGGCAGCGTGTCTACCACCGATGGTGGCCATACGTTTGGGATCGGCTTTAGCGTAGCATCGTATAGCAGGATAATTCCACGCGGGAGAGTTGGGGATTGGGGGAGGGGTTCTGTGAAATTGTGAGGCAACCTCCAGGGAGCCAAACATGACTTCACTGCCAGCGTTTGTCGTTTTTCACACCAGAGAAAGGCTGACGATTACTCAGGGCTTAATTAAATGGCACATGGTGTTATTCTTAAGCGTGATCATTACCCTAAGAGTGCTAAGAACGTGTGGTGTTGAAACACACATCATTAAATCTCTATGGAGAAAGCAGCTTTACCCGTTTGTGTTTTTTTTTTAAATATCAAGGAGACGTTTTCTAAAAGGCCTTTGACTAGATTCTGTCACAGTGGAGCGCTGGGGATATTCTCCTGTGAGACAATAAAGTGGCAAAATGAAAGCAGGTGAGCTAGTGATATGAGTCAAGTCAAACCTCATTAAACTGCAGTGTAGAGTTGTTATGACTGCAGGTATATGCAAGTGCTGCTCCAGGACATTGGATGATTTTATCAAGAGCTCAATTCACAATATTCAGAGTTCTTTTCAGACTTTTTCACAGTAAGTTTCCTTATAATAATAATGAATTGGAATGCATTTGTGGCCCCCATCCATTAGTGCAGTTACGATTTCTTTGTGCTTACCTCTTCCAGTCATTCTATATTTCTTGGGATTTAAGGATTGATTTGTCTTTACAGCTATGTAAATAAACCCGGAAATAACCACAGATCAAACAAATACATAAGCCTCACTGGGAAAGAATCACGTGCCTCTGCGTTTTGGAAGTGAAAAATATAAATGTGTTGGACAAATGCAATGCAGAAACGAAACCATGAGAACAAAAAAAGATAAATGGATGGGTAACAATAACTAATTGTCTTTGTGGTTTATGTGGTTTGTATTTTCAATTTTTTATTGAGTGTAATTTCATTGTACTTGTTCCTCTCTGAATTCGTATGGCCATTTGTATCAGGTAAATATATAGACTGCTGAAGAATGGCCAAAGCCAGCCAGTTGAAGCCGGTTCCTTCAAACAAATGGTAACAGCTATCTCCCTATCACACAGCCACGGCAAGACTACGAAACTGAGTCTGGAGCATGACAGATCAGCTTTGTTGTGTTATTTTCCATTTCGGTAGGGTCGGAAAGGCACGAAAACAGAAATCAATTGCATCTACTCTGCTAAAACAAATACAACAAAACCGTGTAAAACAAATTGACCAAGCTAAACATCATTTAGATTGCATCTGCACACCTGTGCAGTATATTTATGAATATCTGCGTGTCCTTCCAGTCAACCCCCCCCCCCCCCATCTCTCCCACTCTTTCTCTCTCCTCTCACTTACACTTTCCCTCTTCCTCCCTCCCTGTCTCCCCCTTCTCTCAGTCTCCTTCTTCCCTCTTTATTCACTCACTCACGTCCCCTCTCTCCCTCCCTTTCTCTCTCTCTTTCTCCTTCCTGCTGTTTATTGATGGCAGGCTGGTTCTCCGATAGCTGAGGACTCTGCTTCCCCAGCCATTAGCTCATTGGCACGGTTTGATTTCCCCCGGCTCCCCTCGGCTCAGCTCTCCACGGTGTGACAGGGAGGGGGAACTCGCCCGGCTCTCCGGTTATTTGAAGCGGTTTGAATCGCGCTGTTCTGCCGAACGCACCGAGGGGGCCACAGAGAGACAAATGGCGGGAGACCCATTATCTGTCATGGGCTTTGATGCACTCGGTCTTGTATTTATTGCCTCCCGAATTGAGTTGATTGTGTTTCTGAAACATCTCGGGCTGGGGCTTGGGGGGTGTTCAGCGCGGTGAAATTACGTTATGGAAATCCTGCGCTGGAATGTTGCGTGTGCGGCGCCGGCTGGCTATTTAAAATGCATTGAATTTCCATGGAAAATGACCCACCCCCCCAGTCGCTCCAAGCGCGTTAATAATAATGAAAGGCCAATGACGTCTGCAATACTTACATGGTTACTTAGCATTGTAACGCATGCAGTACTCTCTCATGCTCCCTTAACCTGCCTACAAGAGCGTGTTTACCGTGCAAACAAGTTTGCCAGATGTAACGAGCTGCTTGCGCGTGACTAGGAAGGAGTGTTTATTTACATTGCAGTTTAACACTTTTGCACTTCTGCAAGTGAGACATCGCTGAGTCTAGCTAGCGTGACTAGGGAGTCAAGACAAGCACATACATCCTATGCATGCTTTAAACCCTGTCAGAGTGAGCTGCTCATGATGACAGACATTCATATATATTTTTTTTGTTTGTCCCCCCCGGGAGGTCCAGGTAATTGTACGTCTCCAGCTCCCATAAACATCCCTCAGCTCAGGCTGAGTTTGAAGCTCGCCGTAGCTGTACAGTAGATGCAAATTGGCCGCGAACTGTTTTCCCTCCGTAAAGGAAAGGAGTGTCTCGCCGAAGGTCAGAGCCATCATTCTCAATCGCTCCCTGACATCAATAGCGCTGATGTAACGTAGATGGATGTGCGGGGAGGCCGGGGCATAGCGGCGCTTGTAACTGTCATAAAACGAGCTGCTCGGCAGAGGAAATACGGCCGTGGTCTTTGTTTGAATTTGTATATTGCCCTGTAAAAGCAGTTAGCTTGTCAAATAAAATTATTTTTTTCCTGTTTTGTTTGATGGACGTGTATGTGTGTGTTCGAGGTTTCTAGCTGGAGAAGAAGCACTGCGTAAAACAAACGACGGCTGACATCGATAACCACGATTTCGTATCACGCATAACTTTGCGCTACAAAATGGAGAGCTCCCGTTCTGTCCGTGCTCCAGGTAAGACACACGAGACTTGTGCTAGGTCAAAGTTCCGGGATGAATTCTACATCCACAAGGTTTTGAAGCCTTGTGAACATTTCCATTATAAACAAGGAGTTCAATTAAAACTATGCAATTATCCCAAAACCCCAGGTTACCGCGCACCCTCAGGTAGTGTTTTTTTGTGTGTTATTGTGTGCGGTCATTCAGTAGAGTGCGGTGAGAGTGAACTCTCTCAGTGTTACAGACGAACTCTTCAACTCAGTGAAGTAAATGGCACACTAACTTTGCTGAGTAAGAGGGGCCCAGTCACAGCTTTGTCCTGGTAGGTTTCACAGCCAGCTCCAGGGGCTATGATAGTCTCCACAGTGGCTCTACTGGGAGGTCTAGAATACTCTTCCTGGGGCCGAGCCCCCGATTGGCCACCTGAGGCTAAGGCAAGCCATCCCTTGGCCAATCACAAACAAAGGGGAAGATACAGACATGATGACACAGCTGGCCCCCATGGTCCAGCAAACAAAGAAGCTATGTTGTCTATACCACTGATTCTCATTCCTGCTCCTGGGGCCCCCCCTGCTCCACACGTTTTCCATCTTTCCCTGCTCTACCCACCTGACTGAACTCATCAGTGGCACTTTTGATTAGCTGAGCACACCTGATTTAATCAAGAGCATCACACTAATTCCAATCAGGTGTGTTTGGAGCAAGGATAGATAGAAGATATGCAGGACAGGGGGGCTCCAGGAGTAGGATTGAGAAACACCGGTCTATACCAAGTCCCACCCCAAATTTCACCTTTTCTCCAAGTGACAGGAGAGCATTAAACAGATAGAAATGGAACTAGTGGCCTGTGTTATCCAAACTGCCCCAAGCTGTCCATATGTCCATCCATCTGTCTGCCAGTCTGTCTGTATCTCATGTCTTCTGTGAGATCTGCCCCCTGACAGCTCCATTAAGGCCAGCAGATCGGCCATGCAAACACCATTGTGCCCACATAACCCTGTATAAATATTGGAGCAACTAAGTTGAGTGAGGACAGAGAGAGGTGGTTGGACTGTTGCTGGCACCAGCTCAACAGTGAGATGCCAGAGCCTCTTATTCCACACGCACGGCCCTGGAAAAAGGTCTGGGGAAAAAAAACACAGAAGGGACATTAATGTTTTATGGCTCATAATGGCTTGTTCAAATTACCTGCTCACACCTCAGTCTCCAAAGTCATGTGAAACTGAAGGGCTTCCTGGCTCAGCCACCACAAAAAAAAACAGAGAGGGGGTAGCGAGCGGTTCAGGCTTCAGTCCTCCGGGGCTTCAGGGTCTTGTAGACTCCAGACCTGCTCATGAATTATTCAGCTGAGCTAATTGTGCTCTCATTTGGAAATTCAAGTGTTTTTTTTTATTATTTTTACAGTTTGTGGTTTGATTAATTTTTTATCACACACTTTCAGACCCGCGATGGGAAAACAAATCCACAGTCCACACAGGTAAAAATACAAACTAACACTACCCCATCGTAATCATCCTCATACTTCGTAATTTTCACTTACAGATGCAAACCCCCCACTAACAGTCTCTCCTTCTGTTAATGAACACCCCCTATGAAAGTAAGAACCAGCGATCTGCAATCACTCAAAGTATCAAGGCTGATTTTTGTGATGGAGTGGAGGGACGTCTCATTTTGAAACGTGTAAATGACAATCAGCAGGAAATAAACAATGCTGTCAGACAAAGTGTGACAGAGAGGGGAGGTGAAGATCTATAATGAGCCCACGTTGCACGTGCAACATATCAAGCATGACATCATATTAGAACAAAAGAACAACAGAACTCCATTTTCATTCTTTGTTCTAATAGAAGATCTGGGGTAACATGGGAGATACATTGTAGTGAGATCTAGCACTGTGCGTTTAAGAGCTAGCGTGCTCGGTGTAGGTCACCTGGTGAGAATCCAAGCAACGGACCCCTCCCCTTTTCCGAGCAGCGAAGCCCCTGGAAAGCTCCTGGCCGGGACTGTCCCTCATATATCAGCCAGCCCCCGAGAGACTGCCACCGCGAGCCGCGGGTGATGATAAATCCACTCAACCTGCGTCCGCGATTGGTCACACAGAGCCCCGACTCCCAGGGGGAGAAGGGGGGGGGGGGATCCAGGGGACAGCTTTATGATGTCGATGTTCCCCTCTCACGCGGGACGTCGATGGGAAGGGTACGCTGCCTGGTGAGACCACCTCGACCCCCCCCCCCGCCAGAATCCACATCCTGCAGGAAACGCACAAAGACCCTGTCACCCAGCTCGCCTCCTGGCCGCCGCAGCCGCCACCGCCTAGCTCGGCTCGCGCTACGCCTCGCACATTTTAATTGAGGTTGGCAATGGCGCAATTATCCTGTTACATGTCAATTACACCCCTGGGCCCGAGGAACCAGCCGGGCACTGACTAATGAGCGATAACGCTCCTGCCACAATGGGAGAGAAGAAGGGGGGGGGGGCACGGAACTATCGTCGCAGTGCTGGTCAGTGTCATGAATCCAATCCGTCATTACGGAGTGCACGGGGGTGACAGACAGCATTAGGCCCGCCTCCGTAAACACAATGCCTATTTACACGGCTCCAATTTAATCAATCAATAAACTCATTTCATGAGTTGTGGGCGCTAGCGACTTTATTGGCTTGCGAAGCTCTGGAGCTGCAGGGAAATTAGCTGATGTCACACACCGGGGGGGGGACGACTCTGCTGTCAGTCATCTTGCCCCCTCATCAGGACCCGGGGGGCGGGGGGGGGGCACTTCTGAAAGGGCAGGCTATCTAAAGGTTATGGTACCTTGTACAGGTAATGCAGTGTTTGTGCGTGGGGGGGGGGGGGGGGGGCATTGTGGAGATACTTCACCTAGTCCCAGGTTGGGAATGAGGAAAGGCGAGCTTCATTATAAGTGCGAATGGCCCACAAGCAGAGGGAGTTGGATCAGTGCCAGGTGGTTATATTCTCCTCGTCGGTCTCTGTCACTGATGAGCTGGGAATCCATACAGCTCAGACGGGGGGTGGGCAGGGTCATGTTAGCAATGGACAGATGGGTTTGAGGGGGGAGGTCAAGGGAGCAGTGGAGGGGGGGGCAGCTGAATGGAGGATTCAAATGACTGACAGACATCTGAAGGATGCTAGGAATCAAGGAAGAGGTTTGAGGATGGGGGGGGTCAAGGGAGGAGCAGGAGGAATTAAGCGGGACAAGGATGTAATGAAAAGATGGCAGTGGGGGGTGTTGAGGAAGGGGGTCGAAGGAAGGGAGCTGAGGGACCGGTCAGAGAGTGGGGGTGTTGAGGTGACGGGCCCTGGGGACACACTCACGCCTCTGTATCATCAGCAGTTAGCTCCGAGTGAGTGCGTGAGCGGGTGATAGGCAGGTTGGAGCGTCAGCAGTTTCCTGCTCTGAGACTCTCGTCTAATGAGGACCAGGTGTGTCTTCCTGTGCACTCTGCTCACTCCTCCGCCAGCACCAAACACCACTGGAAGATCCTTCAAACTCCTACACAGGTATGCTCTCAGCAAGGAGGCCTGTCAGAGCCACAGAGCCTGTAGACAGGGGCTCCACTGATGTCTGTAGTTTGGACATTTCCACCTCCTGTCTAACCCAATGGTGCTTAACAAATACAATAGGAAATTAAGCTGGACAACAGACATCTTGGGGCGACGGTGTAGTACAGTGATTGAGGAGGAGGACTTGTAACCGAAAGGTTGCAGGTTCGATTCCCTGCTGGGGTGCTGCAGCTGTACCTTTGGGCAAGGTACTTAACCCACAATTGCCTCAGTAAATATCCAGCTGTATAAATAAATGGATAACATATACAACTGTAATCTATGTAAGTCGCTCTGGATAAGAGCACCTGCTAAATGCCAGTAGTGTCAGCTACCCCTGAGCAACACACATGTATTACCACTGCAGAAAAATGCCCCCCCCCACACACCCCCAAAATGTGCCTGACACAAAAAAGAGAGCAAAGATGGTCTTCATGTAGTATGGACAAGGGACATGAATTTGGAGTATGTGGGATAGGGCATGTGTCTGGTGGGGTATGTATATGTTTGACATGTATGTGGTACATATCTGGTGTATATTTGGTCTCAGTGTGGTGACTTGAAGTTGCTGATGTGTGCTTAGGTACACAACAGAGGGGTTTACGGGTGAGTAACTGGAGGTGCACTGGGTACGTCTGGAGGTTCCAAGAGGAGGGGCGTCACGCTGCCCCTGACCAACCCCGGTGTGATGTCCCAGATTGTCTGGGTGGGGGTTGCTAAGAGGCGCACAGGAGAAGCGGTACTTACCCACTGCTGGCCTTCTCTCGGCAGCTTGGAACACAGCCCTCTCCTTCTCAACCCACATCTTATTCCTGCCCGACTGCTGGCGCAGTGCACCACAGGAAAAACCAGGCCGCTCCAGCGCTCACAGCGTTGCCAGTGATGGTGGATCGAGTGTGGGCAGCTCTCTCCGCACAATCGTTCTCGCGTTGTTCTGCCTCAAAATAGGGCAAACCGGCTCTTTGGCTCGAATGCTCGAATAGCACGAACAGATCTATGCAGTCTGCTTTCTGCCACCCGATATGGAAATTACAAACATTATATTCCACACAGAGTGAGGAATACAATATTGGCATCAGTATCGGTATCAGTATCAGAAGTGGAAAAAGTGGTATCGGGACATCTCTAATACAGACTGAGGAATAGGGCTGAAGATTCCAGAAAGACTGCAGGGAGTGAGGATGGTTAGAGTGAAATATGTCACATGAGAGCCATGTCACTTCTGTCCACACCCGCATATACAGACATGAGGGAAGTTATTGTTCTTTGGAGAGACTGATAGGCTAAACACTGTCAGAGGTCCATCTCCTATAGGAAGGGCTTTAACAGTTATATCTATATATCTATCTGTGAACTTGCACATCCAGTGAAGGTACAAACCCTACGCCTGTCTGGAAATGAGGAATGCAAGTCCGGAGTCATAAGTGAAATGTATTACACAATAGGGCTGAGTGATTAATTGAATTTTATTTTCAATTACGATTTTGGCTTCCAACGATTATGAAAACAAGATAATCAAGATAATTAAAATAAATGATCGTTACCTTTACCTTTTACCTCTACCTTTACCTATCATTACCTTTTTTACATTTATTTTTTTATTTGTTTTTCAGTTGAATTATATTTAAAGTTCAAGAAAATCCACTGTTAACCCTTCTGCATGTAACTTATTTTTATGCTATGTAGTGCGCGTGTTACGTTACATGGTTTGTTATGTTTTCATTAGCGTTATTAAGCTTCTCATAGTTTTCAGTTGGCATTTGCTATATTTTTTAACATTAAATCGCCGTTTCCTCAAAGTTAAAATTAGCTAGAATCCAATCTAGTGTTCTAATCGCACCGGTTTTAGCATACACATTACATGGCAAATCACACCAGTGTGACCGTACATGCGAAAGTGTTTTAAAAAGACTTTTTTTTTTTTTTTTTAAAGTTCAGTAAATGAATGACGTTTCCAAAGTCAATGAGTAATTGTGTTAAATAATCGTGATCTCAATATTGACCAAAATAATTGTGATTATGATTTTTGCCATAATTGAGCAGCCCTATTAGGCTACACAATCACCAATACTCTTACCATTAAAATTTTTTGCTAATGGATTAAGACAGTGCCCCAGTGCATAGGACACGCTACACATATACATTCACAGTCATCAGGACAGAGGAGTTTCTGGCTGTCTTACTCAAGACTCACCTCTTCAGACTGCATCTTGGCCCCTCCTACCTAGATATAAGACTTAATTCATGCTTTTCTCTTGTATATTACTATAGGGCATTACTCTATTTTGACAGTAATTGCTCTGATTATTCATCACTGTAGCACACTGTGGTCAGCACCGGTTGTTACAGTACTGTGTGAGGCACTGACCCATACTTAGATGAGAGCTCTGTGTATACTATTGTTCATGTGACCGTATCACAAGCACTTACACACCTCTGCATCATCAGTCTTTCTGGATAAGAGCATCCGCAAATGACTAAATATTAAATTTAAATGTGCATCCAGAACATCTACCTAACAAGGACCCCAAGCCCAAAGCAATGTCCTTAATGTGCTCTAAAGTGTACCAATGATTTTACTCCCACTGGCTTCTCTGAAGCCAGATCTACCTTTAAAACACCTGCCCGTCAGCATAACACAGTCTTGTTTGTGACGCTGGTTTCTTCCGTATGTTGGTTTCGGTATTCAGCGATGGAACTGTGAACTGTTCCGATGATCCATGACGTCTGAACACCAGGAAAATGCAGACCACAAGAGCCAGCCTTGTCCGTTTTCTTTATTCAGATTAGACATAGCAGTGTCACAAACAGCAGTTAGTCTAGAAAATTACATTCAAAAAAATGTGCAGTTGACCATGCGCCCAAACACATATACACTTCCAAACGCAGCTCCTCCTCTCATAACCAGTCTATATCATTGTATATTTATATCATACAAAATCAAAGTGAAATTTATCAGCCGCTACTGCTCACTGTTAAAGCAGACATACTTCGCTTACAACGAGAGATTTGTACAATAGGTTTTCGCTACACCGTTGTGCATTCTTAAGCTGTACATATGTTCGGTTTTTTTTTTTTTTTCCTTTAATGCTGTTTGCCATTGTACCATCTATCACCACAAACCTATGCAACACTATTTCTGGTACCGTTTTTTTTTTTTTTTTTTCTTTTCAAAAACAGTTCATGTTTGACCAAGAAATGTTAAAAGAAGAAGAGTTAAAAGAAGCAGAGAAGAGAAATGTTCTGAGAGCCAGAAGGAGCACACAGTTAGTATTGATCTGAAAAGGTAACGTTAGGGATCTGTTTTTGAGGCGCAGTCTGCCTCCGCTGCCAGTATCTCCAGGAAAAGAGAGAGAGATGAATATTGCCTTTCACTAAGTGGCCCCCATTCAGACGCGTCTGTCTGCTGCCCACCCATTAAGGAAAGAGGCTTACAAAGTTCAGGAAAACTATACAAGACCATTCTGTACAAATACTAAAGGGAGACAAGAGGTTTTTTGCTTTTTTTTTCCTTTTTAACAAACATTTAACATTATCTTTACACTCTTGCACATTTCATACTGCTGAATGTCACTGTTAACGCAGTGACCAAAGTGACCGTGGTGATCACTATGACCATAGTCACCCTGACCATAGTGATCACTACTAATGACCAACCACGGAGACTACTGTAACCATGGTGACCACGCTAACCACTGTAACTGCTGTGATCACCACTACCATACTGACCGCAGAGGCTGCTGTGACTGCAGAGACCACAACGACCACTGTGACCATAACCACCACTGTGACCGCAGAGACCACGAAGACCACTGTGACAGCAGCGATCGCTATGACCGTTTCCTCTCTGACCGCGGTGACCTCTGTGGGATCCTTGCGAGATCTCTGAAGATCTCCCGGCTCACAGTTCTGGATGTGCAGAAGGGAGGTCAGAGGAGACACCCGTCCAGTCGCCCCGGTCATCATGCGGTCACAATTCCAGGAAGAGGAAGAGGAGCTGGTCCCTACTTTTAATACTGATGCTGTGCGGTGGGCCATTCCGACAGAGCCCAGGCCGACGTCTGCCACCCAGGCCTCCCTCCGGGAGCTCAGTAGTCATGGTTTCACAACACTGTGAAAGTATCCAGTTCAGCTTATTCCAGAATCAAATGTCATAATACAACCACCAGTTTACCCTACAGCACGTAGGATATGCGTCTCCTCTTGGTGTGCACACGGCGCCTTCTTTCAGAACATCTGTTTGGGTCGCAGGAGAGTTTTCTTTTTTTTTTTTTTTTTTTAAGGCCGAGCCCAGATTCACACCTCTCCCATGATCCTCTCTGTTTCTCTCAGTCAGACCAGCGATATGTGCCGCGGAGTCGCCCATACTGGCCACGGGAATCCAGTGTACAGGAAGTCGACCTGAATGTTAAAACTTGTCGCGATCGTAGGGGGAGTTCAATTCGACGTCTCCGCGCGGCTTGTCCAGACGCCACACGCCGTCCCCAACGGCAGCCGAAAACAAAACGGAAACTGTACATGCGTAGCTCCAAAAACGTTAAGTGCAAAGTCAACAAAGTCTTCTGTTTCAGTTCCTTTTTAAACTCTTTACTTAATATTTAATTATTATTATCATTATTATTACAGTCATAGATTTTCGCTCTTTAAATTCGCTCGGTCCGCAGCGCAAGGGAGCTGGGATCGCTCGGGTTAAAGTTTGGCAGAAGGCTGTTTCCCACGGGTCCGACGCCGGCTCTACCTGCCAAAGATGTTCTCGTACTCCAGCAGGATCAGCTCGACGATCTGGTTCTGGTAGACCATGTGGACCGCGATGTTGCCCGTCTCCGTCTCAGGCCGTAGCAGGGTTGGTCCAAACACGATGGCCACACTCTGGGTGGTCATGCGGTTCACCTCTCCGTGGTCTATCACCCTGGAAGAGGAGAAACCGGGGGGGGGAGGATGTTAACATTTTCGTTTTTACATTCTCACTATATTCCATTATTGTCATTTAGCAGACCACTTACATAGGTTAGTTTTTTGTTACACGTTACCCATTTTATACAGCTGGATATTAACTGATAAGTACCTTGCCTAAGGGTACAACAGCAGCGCCCCAGCGGGGAATCGAACCAGCAACCTTTTGGTTACAAGCCCCGTTCCTTACCCACTATGCTACGCTGCCGCTGTTGTTGTTTATTTTGCATGACAGGCGAGGCTTGCGACGACAGACCGAAAGGGGCGGCTTTTTGGAAAATGGAGTCACTTTCTACACATCCTGATAGGAAGAAGTGTCACAACTCATCAGCCCGGGGGCTGGCGAGAGAGGTACAGTATGGAGCTTACAGACAAGATACTTTAAAACTCAAACACAGGTCCTGCTCAGCCACTCCATCTCATCCTAGCAGGGCAGAAATCTCTTCTGCTGGAGACAAAATGTCAACTGTAATCTTTCTTTCCCAGCAGAGAGCCAGAGAGGCAGCATCTCGCCATCATTTAAATGCAAATGGAACTTGCGAAAATGGAATTCTGTATGCTGGAGATTTAAGCCATGGTCCACAGGGCCCCCCGTCTTCAAACGGTTGGCTCCTGGGTTACATCAATTGAAGCACAGGTGGAGAGACAGGCTTTTGAATAGGTGGGACTAAATTAGCGCAACAAAGAAGCACACCTACTCGTATGTAGAAGGCAACCTGACAGAGGGGTGGGAAGCTCTAAGCCTTACAAGATTTGAAACTCAGTCCAATTATGCCGCCTTTATTTCAGTAAAGTACAATGCATCAATTTTATATGTAGTCCACCCTTGTGCATGAACCAGAGGTAAGTTCATTCATACAGATCTCTTTTTTCATTGTGACTAATGGTGTTTTGAGTGGGATGAAGTATTCCTACCAGCAAGACATAAAACGTACGTTAACACTGACAGGGCACTGGCACACCACTGCCAACACGTACAGTAGCACTGACACACCACTGACACAGCACTGACACAGCACTGACACATACACTAGCACTGACACAGCTATGACACACAGCTCCAACGCATACAACAGTATTGTCACAGCACTACGATTCTGTTAGCGTGACACACTGGGCCGGGATAAGGTTCCCTTGTCTCCACACGACACAGATACTCACGGTACCTGGGAGATTAGCCATAGAGCTGACTCGCTCACTTTTTCATCACTCACACTCTCAGTGGTGACCTGTCAGCCTCTCCGTCAAGAAGAGGTGAAAAAGCTTCTGTTCCTTCCCCAGACCCCCCCCCACCCCAACCCACCACAAACGGTGCTCCTCCCCACTTCACTAAAAGCCCACTAGAAAGACAGAGCCCTGCCACACCCACATGATGACCAAGGGAGAACAGAGCCATGTCATTCTGGAAGAGCCTCTGAGCTCCGCCCCCTGTGCAATCTGATTGGCCGGACATTATACAGACACTGTGCACTTTTCAACCAAAAGCAAATCAGCAGCCAGCTGTTTCACCTGCCACTGACAGTTTAACCAATAAACCGTATCTGTTCAATTGTTCATCTGCCTAACGGGCACCTGTACCCAGGTTCACTTAAGAGCTTACATTTTTACATGGTGCCTGTTCATACAGTGTAATGAAGGCTGCGTTCCTTGCTGAAGGGTTTAATAGCTGTGTGCCTGTGGCATTCAAACCCGCAAAATTGCGGTGCCGATCCCAGTTCCACTGTTACGCGCAGTCATGTCATGGATCACTTCTCAAAACGGCAGCAAACGACACCCTGCCATCACGTCAGCAAAAGCCAGGACACGGCTAGGGATGACTATCAGAGTCTGAGAACTCCAACCAAATCCCACTCACAATCAACCTCCACGCACCCATCCCTCCACACCTCCACCTCAGCACCAAGCGCCTCTGCCTGATCGAGCTACGCTCAACAACCCCCTCCCCCCCCCCCCCCCCAGCTCCGCCCCCTGTTCCCACTCCGACGCACCCAAGAGCAGCTCAATCAATCTACCCATCATGCCCCTGTGTGGCTGGCAGCATATCGAGTGGCTCCCCCCCTCGCTGGAGAGGCTCCACTCTAATGATGAAGCTGGCGGGCCTCCAGGGGCGCCGAACTAATGGATGGGAGGGAGGGAGATAACCGAATACAGCAGTGCGCTCTGCACGTGGGGGGGGGGGGGGGGGGGGGGGGGCTACACCCAGCCTGTGGCTGCAGGCCTGTCTGTTGTGACATCCTGTGGTATGACACACACCCGGGGCTGTTAGAAAATACCAGGGGCGACGGTCATTTCTCATTTAAACGGCCCTCACTGGGGGCCAGAATTCCAAGCTCCGTGGTCTCCCCTCGTCCCTTTTTATGATTTACATTACGTTACATTACATTCATTCAGCAGACACTCTAATCCAGCGCAACTCCCAGCGTGAAACCCTTCAAGCACTAACACTGGTTAACGTGTGCCAATCTGAAACTAGACATCCTAGAGAACTATGGGAGGTCAAGTACATACACGACCATATATCTTCATGCCACTAGAGCAATAACCATAACACACTGCAATACTATGAGTAAATAAGCAGCAAGTAATACTATTACAAGTAGCAGGTGCTGGGTTTGCTGTTTTATGTGTGGGAAAACCAGAGGAAAGCTTGAGGTCGACTTTACTTACTTTCTGAGGTGCTTGAAAAGGACCTGCATCGTGTCATGGTTCGGTTTTGGCAACTGCTTGATTAAGTCTTTTATTAAATGCACACGCTGCTTGTAGTCCGGACATTCTTTAAAGGAAAAAAAAAGGAAAAATAAATAATACTTTCCAAAAATTAAATTAGGCCTTACGTACAATATCAAATTCTTTCTTTGCAACAGATTATACAGCATGCGTATTTTTTGTGTGATACAGCACCACCATGCGGATCCATTAAGAACTACAGGTTTCTGCCATTTTAATTGTCCAAACAAGACAAACGAACCAGAAAAAGTTGACTGAAATGATTAAGTAAGGTTGTGAAGAAAGAAAACTAAGCACATCTTTCTATGGCTGCCGGGCCCTACGGTACGAGCTGTCCCGCAGCGGACAGCCCTGGCACTCACTGATGGCGTTGACGAAGTCCTGGAAGGAGCCGTAGGTGAAGAGGGGCTCGGGAAGCTCTCTGAAGAACATCTTCAGCGCCCCCGTGGTGACGTGGATGTCCTCCCACTTGCTGTCTGCCAGGTTAAGCTTCTCGTCTGAGACGCGCACACACACGGACACCGAGAGGTCAGAGTTCAAACGCGCACGGAACCACAGGACACGGTCAGTGGTCAGCAACCTCTCTCCCTGACAGGCAGCAGTGAGTGAATCGGTGACTGACCGCACGTGACCTTGCTGCACTGAGACTGACTGCAGGAGTCAGAGTCCGTTTACCATTGTGATTAACGCTAGCGCGTGTGTGTGACCACAGGCTAACTGCCCACGCAAAGAGGCTCTGACTCTGTACCCCTGTCATTGACCACCAGAGCATAACACCACATACAGCATCGCTGTCATTGACCAGATGAGTCAGTGACCACAAAAGCCCTGGGGGCATTACCAGAATTGTAACTGACCATTTTAAACAGTGATTGACTGTGAAAACGTGCCTACGACAGACCAAAGGGGGGGAACCAATCTGCTGGGAGTGAATCGGCAGAATATGCTGATGCAGAACCAAAAGGCCTTTCACAGATAAAACCCACATCAGGGAGGAGGAGCCAAATTTAAATTACAGACAGTTCTGGGGCAAACTCTTTGCCTCTTTGAACTCTCAGGACTGCCTGGCCTAGGCAACAAAGCGGCCAGCGCTGAGGCAGGCACAGGGGAGAGACGCACGCAGTGGTCCAGCCTTGTCTCTCTCTCTCAGCTCATCCTCACAGGGAGCTGATGACTGCAGAAAGTCAGAATTATAGCTGTGCACACACCAGCCCTGCTCCGGGCCACCGTCTGTAGCTGGTGAAATTTACCCGCCGAAGAAAATGGATCTAAACAACAACAACAACAACGACAAAAGAGACAATATACACGGCGGCAGGGTATGAAGCCCCGAAGGCTGAGAGAGGGCTTGTGTGGAAGATTGTTCCCTGAGAGTTTATTGACAGGTGCGGGTCTTCACAAGCTGGGGGGGGCAGTGGTGGTGGTGGTGGTGGTGGTGGGGGGGTGCGTACCGTGATTCACAGCAAAGCGCAGTTTCTGTATCACAGCCAGGTTCCCACTCACTCGGTACAATCCATCAACACTCAGACCTGCAGGAAACCGCAGAGAGACAGAGAGAGAGAGAGAGAGGGAGAGAGAGGGAGAGAGAGGGAGAGAGAGAGAGAGGGAGAGAGAGAGACAGAGAGGGGGAGAGAGAGAGAGAGGGAGAGAGAGAGAGAGAGGGAGAGAGAGAGAGAGAGGGTGAGAGAGTGAGTGAGAGAGAGAGAGAGAGAGAGAGAGAGTGAGAGAGAGAGAGAGGGAGAGAGGGGGAGAGAGAGAGAGAGAGAGACAGACAATGATTGAGAGAGAAAGAGTGGGAGAGGGAGAGAGATTGAAAGAAAGGGAAAGACAGCGATTGAAAGAGAGAGAGAGAGAGAGAGAGAGAGTGAGAGAGGGAGAGAGAGGGAGAGTGAGAGAGAGGGAGAGAGTGAGAGAGAGAGAGTGAGAGAGCAAGTGAGCGAGTGAGAGACAGAGAGGGAGAGAGAGAGAGAGAGAGAGAGAGAGGACACTGAACTTCATCAATCAGTCAAGCATTGTCTGCTGTCACTAACATCCAGCGTTTCTGGTATTTCATGTGTAAACAATTAAAATGATCTTTCGTAATAACATAGCACATGGTTATGGGCATGGTTATGGGTGTGGAGCTCATTTCCTGGTGCTCTGGTGTGCTTTGCATTCTGTCCCAGTTCATTAGCCTGGCATAATCAGTCCAAATAACTGAAGAAGAGCATATATTTACATTAACGTATTTTTAAAAATATGCTGACATAAAATAAATTTTTGAGAAGAGGGCAAATGAACATAACAGACACCACAAAGCACATCTCAGGACAGATGAAGTGAGTCCAAGAAAGAAGAAGAAACGCCTGTGATGCCTTTAAAATGCTAAATACCGACACAACGCCAGTTTCAGGTCAAGGACAAAAAAAAACAGAGCTTTTCTTATCTCAGCTGGTCTCTAAAGCAACATAAAATCTGACGCATAGCGGGACGTACCGTTGTTTTCAACGTGGTCGATGCACATCCTGACGAAGTCTGGCACTGTGGAGTTTTCCCTCTGACACAGGCTGTTCAGACTGCACCCAAATACCTGATCTGAGACACAGGACCACAAGCAAAAGGTCAAACACAGCATGAAAGAGCAGGCCCCTGGGGGAAACCCTGTACCAGTGAGACATGTGGCCTTCGTTAAACCCGAAGTCTAACAGCGGGCAGCGGTAACACTATTTGGACCTACAAACAGGTGACCAAGTAAAAAAACGAAATGCAATCAACGGTCAGATTTAAAGGGGAGAGGGGAGAGGGGAGAGACAGGGAGGGTGGGGAGAGTGAGAGTGAGAGGGAGGGGAAGATTAAGAGAGAGAGAAGGAGGGAGAGACGGAGAGAGCGTGAGACGGTAGCAGGCACTGCAATCAAGATTAGGGGTGAGAGACAGGGGTCACGATTGCTGGAGCATTCAGTCGTAGCCGAAGCAATCCATCCTATAATAAACCCTCTGCCTACACTTCTCTTCATCTCTCCTGACTGACTGGCAGAAACACAGCTGAAGGACATCCTTCAAGCACCTGATAACTGGTCATACGAGGGGGCGGGCCATCAGGTTTCATTCTGCTGCAGGGACACTGAATGCCGGCATATAAACGGTAATGATCATTGCTAATTAGCTTAACGAGGTCTTGTGCATTATGCGCTTTTATATTCACTCTAACCATGGTTTTGGACAGGGTTACAGTCACTCTGGCCTCATGTGTGATATCTCGTTGGTCTAGGGGTATGATTCTCACTTAGAGGGCGAGATATCCCAGGTTCGAACACCAGACGAGCCCTTGCTTTGTGACATTGAGTTGGAAAATCTTGAGCCTTGCTTGGTCTCTATTGCAAATGGCCTGACACTTTGGAGGTAGGCAGCAGTGTGGTGTAGTGGTAAGGAGCAGGGCTCATAACTGAAAGGTTGCCAGTTTGATTCTCTGCTAGGCCACTGCGGTTGTACCCTTAGGCAGGGAACCTGACCTACAATTTTCTCAGTAAATATTCAGCTGTGTAAATGGATAACATGTAAAATTATAACCTATGTAAATCGCTCTGGATAAGAGCGTCTGCTAAATGCCAATAATGTAATGCAATGTAATGCAATGTAATGTCACTTTGCTGTAATGACTTTGGAACAGGCGTTCGGGGCGGTCACCTTTGATGTAGCCCTTGTCTCGGACAGCCTGCAGAGTAGGCCTCCGGGTGAGGAACTTCTTCAGCTTCACTCTGGTCTTCTTCTGCTCTGAAGAGTCCATGCTGGTGGAGTTCTTCATCGCTGGGGGGGTGAGAGTTGTACTAAGATGTTAGCGATGGTCACGCTGATCCAACACCAGTAATTCGTCTGTACAAGCGTTTGCACTTAAATGACTTACTTATTGTTCCAGCACTTAAAGCCTGTCTTTTTATATACTCACAGTATGGTACCGTAGCGCTTGTATAGCTGTGTTGCTCTTAGCGACTATATTAATGTGAGGTGTATTTTCATGTACTACATAATAGAGGTAATTATGTAATGTAATTGACTGTATTACTGAACTTCAACACTAGTTGTGAAAAATATTATTATCACTATAGTACTTGGTGTGTATTCAGCAGGGCAGATGTCATGACAGCTCTGCATAACACATATGCATATGTTAGATATTGTGCTGCTGTTCATTCATTCAGCCTTGCTATGTGCACTTATGTACCTTTGTACTGTAAGGTGTCTTAGATAAGAACATCTGCAAAATGACTACGTGACTGAATCTCACACACACACACACACACACACATACATACACAGATACATGCGCACACACATACTCTCTCTCACACACACAGGTGCACGCGCACTCTCACACATACATAAATTCTCTCACACACACATAAACTTACACACACACACACACACACACACACACACATACACACAGACACACACACACACACACACACACACAGCATGCAGCCAGCGGGGGGCCTTCCTTTCTCACCTCGGCCCTTCTTGGAGTCGCGGTGCTCCTTCTCCTTGTCCTGTTTCTCGGCCCCTGGGGACTCAGGCATGTCTTCTTCGATGGCCTCGTCCGACTCCCAGGCCTGCGTGGAGGCACGCGGCACATGAACAACTCTATACATGCTCCACTAACACACTGTAAGAATCAATTACAGAACCAGACTGCTATCAGTAATGCATGTCACGCTACACAGCACAACTCCACAAACACTGCAGCACCATACTGTAAACATCCCCCAGGGAACTGCATCACTAACTGATGGTTCACTGCAGTTTTACAAACAGCATCATGTCATTACCTTAAATCACAATACAATTAATTCCCTGAACAGAACTATTTATCTATCGATCCATCAGACATGGCTCTATTCACCCACCCACTCACTGCGCAGCGAGCTTTTCTCATTAAATGTTTATTTGACTGACAGGCTGAATGCTCTTAGTGCAGCCACAAAAACCAAGCACTTCCTTTCCTTTTCCTGTTTTCATCAATGAAACCTTTGGGGAAACACTCATCCTTAAAACCTTCTTTGCCAAGTGAGATATATTTGCCCGGACAAGTTACTTGCACCGACAGGCTCAGCTCACCTGACCCAACATTAACTATGCACGTAAAATCAAACAGGCAGTCAGACTCTTTTTGAATTGGACACATGTTGCCTTTTTTCTGGGTGTTCCACAAGGCATGCGGCCACCTGTTTACATGGATTGTGATTGGTTGGGGAAAGTAACGGACAGGTGGCTGACAATGAATGCTCCTCCCTGAAGACAGGCATGGTCAATGTGTGCCTGACTCAGATAAGCACACGGTTACCTCCAGACATATGTACGGCTGGCACAGTGGAGCAAGTAGGCCACACAAATGCATTACCAGCACAGCTATCAGACTGTCTGTAGTAAGGAAGTAAATCTGAGCTCTCCTGCCATCTAGTGGCAAAAACCTACAGCACGTCACTTTGTGTGACTGTGTTAATGGAAGTAAAGAGACCCGCTCGCCTGTGTTTGCTGTAATGGATGTCCAAATGAAGAGCTCTCTATCACAGGCGGTTTCTGTGACAGCGAGTGTATAGCTTGATGAGGAGGAGGGGGGGAGTAGTAGGGGGGAGAGAGAGAGAGAGAGAGAGAGAGAGAGAGAGAGAGAGAGAGAGAGAGAGGGGAGGGGGCGGCAGGAGGCACACTCACGTGGGTGCTGATGGTTTCAGACAGGGCTCTGAACCAGTCATTGATGACGCTGTCGATCTCGGACTGAATCAGCAGCTCCGTGCCCTGACGGGTTTTCAGCTGAGGAGGAAAGGCGTGTCAGTGAGGTCAGCTGATGGAATGCCAAAGAAGCTCATTCTAGAACACCCCCCCCCAGCACTTTAAATGGCAACAGTTCATTTACTCCCATCGGTTCAGTTCACTTCCCACTGGAAACAATAACAATCACTAATAATGTGTTTGCATACTCGTTTCTGTCTTGAAAAGCCAACAAAATATTGTTCTAATTATCCCAATGGATTGTTTTTTTTTGTACTGTATTATAAATCATGGCCAAGTTCCCTCGAGACTGGGAACCCAGCCTGAAATCTGCACAAACTGTCATCATTCTGCCACCAGGGGGGGACATAACACTCAATTAAAAAATACAGAGACATATACAGTCCCCCATTGTAAGTCGATTTCCATGGTTTTCGTGAGGCGGAGAACGCAGGAGCTCACCTCGATGACATGCTTCTTGCTGGACTTGTCCTTGGAGGCCCATTCCACCGAACCTCCTCTGAGATCCACGGTGAACTCTGGTTTAGACTGATTGCCTCCAAATTTCTACAGAGGGGAGGGGAAAAAAAACCCACACGTTATCTGGGAACGGGCTTTCCAGCACCATGGAACGTTAGTAGGGCTCCTCTCACCATTAGTTCAGAGAGGTGATACGTATATATAAAATAACACTCAAGATGGTACAGATCTTCCAGTGGCTCTGAGAGGTTTCCACCAGCAGAGACAAAGGTCAGCAACGGAAAGAACCAGTCAGCTTGAGAAGACACCTTCACAATCATGCCAATCCATGACGAACACTCGCCCCTCGTTCCCCCACCCTACTGTATATGACAGCTCATAACCCTCCCCGCTGTGAACGATGCTCTTGCTCTCTGCCATATTGTGGGAGAGAACCAGCACAGCCAGACAACACGCTGCCAGCCACCAGAGCACGTCTGAAGCAGCGCTTTCATTGGCTACGCTTTGGCCACACCTGTGACCAACCTCAGCACGAACGCTGCAACAAGAAGCTCTGTGTGCCAGCGTTGGCCGGCAGAGCTACCGGTTGTCCGCCAGTTCTGCTTCATGTCTTGTCCACTTGCTATGCGAAACTGAGGGCGCGACTCCTTCAGCCACCCTTTTCTGTCAGGGCTGGTCCCCTGGCCTTTGACCTTGACTGGGTCTGGCTGCAAGGCAGCAGCACCATTTGACTCACAGCCGGGGTAGGGATTGGTACAGGGCCAGGGCGTGTCCACACACCGGTGGACCATGCGCCTAATACCTTTTGTGGGGTCCCTACTCCTCCGGAGCACCGTTAGCCTGCTTTACAGGGGCATGTCACAGCGGCAGAGACGCTGGTTCTCTGAACAGCAGAGCTTCAGCTAAGCTATCTCTACGTCTGCCTCTCCACCAGATCAGACACTGATAGCATGTCCTGCAGCCGCTTATCTCCAGGCCTGGAGAGCAGAGCTGCTTGCAAGAGACCACTGCTAGCGTTGTCACTGCCTACACAGAAGCAGTCTGCATGTGACATGCATCCCACAATGCTCGCTCTTCTCAGAAGCGTGCTGATAACGGGGAAGTATTAGTCACGATTATGACCAAGGCCTCGGTATTAGCACACACACGTCATTTTGTGTTTGATCAAACTGAAAATGAAAGAAGGCCTATTAAAAGATAAACAAGTCTACTTTTACCCTGGCAGAAACATCTACATGAAGATCTGCAAAAACAGAGGCTGACAGAAGGAAAAAAAAAAACACATTTCACCTCCAACAGAAGTGAGTTCAGTTGTCTTATTCACCTTCCAAATCACTTTAAATTTCCACACATTGTGAATTGTTAATGTTAATTGTTAATGGAACACACCATACACAGTGTTACAATACATATCTCTTGACTTGACTTCATCAGGCTAGGAGGATAAGATGGCGTACAGATTTGAACGCGTTAACAAAGACGTGCAAACTCTCCCTGTAAATGCAGCTGATCTTTTACTTTTTTTTGATGAAAGCCAAATCATTTCTCATGTAAACCTTACAATGACATGTTATTCAATCACTCGGCCAGGTTTTAAAGTCCAAAAGGTGGGCCTTGAACGGTTGCCATGACACCCGGACTGTAGGAGGTTGCGGGATTGAACCCACTTCACCTCACCTGCTCCAAAAAAACAGTTCAGTACTGTACATGTAAATGGGTTACGGGATGGAGAGCGAGTGGGAGAGCGGTGAGCGGTGAGCGGTGCTGAGGCCAGCCAGAGCGAATAAATAAGGTAGGGCCATTTAAGCACAGCGGCTGAGGTAACCCCACCTGCAGGTCTCTCACACACACCTGTCCTGGAGCAGCCCTACAGGATGGGATTTTTTCCCATCCATGTCAACAGAGCCCTGGTTCACTCCCCTCACTTCCACAGACAGCTGAGACAGAAGTGTGTGTTTTAGGAAGGGTTTCGGTGAATTCACCCGCCCTCACTTTTGAGGTTTGGTTTGTGTGCGACGGCCGATACAGTTATTACCGAAACCGAGTAACAGGGCTGTTGGCTTTTATACACACACAGAAGGACGTTGTACCATTAGCCAATATGAACAATCAGGGAATTAACACATTCCCAACACAACCCGAACACACTTAAGAAAACACCATGAATTTAAACTGGAAATGAGGGCAAGCGAACCCCGGGTTTGCTTCAGGTTTTTTGCGTCATGCCCCCCCCCCCCCCCCCCCAGGGCTGGGGCCTGACCAATGGCGGGCGGAGGAGAGCAGAGCGTGAGCGTGATGGACAGCAGGCGGCATGCAGAGAGGTAGGGAGAGAGAGAGAAAGGACACATACAGTGGCGGGCGGGGCGGGCCCAGAGTACACATAGGAGACAGCGGGGCGGGGCTTGACAGAGCGCCTCCAGTTGCTTAGCAGCGAGAGGAGCAGCTCGGGGATGGAGCCGCTGCGGTAGTATGACTTGATGGAAAGAAGGAGGGGGGGGAGAGAAGTGATGATGTCATAAACATTCACGGAAGCACAGAGGAGAGAGAAAAAAATAGAAGAATAGAAACCCAGCAGAGGCAGCCAGACAGCCACACAGAGCTGAAAGCCTCACACCCCAAAAGCTTTCCCCTAGAGTGATGTCTATGTGGCAGCTGTAGTTCTCAGAGCTTGGGTCCAGGCCCCGCCTGCCTAGATGGACTCCAGATAAAAATACTCGGAAATAATGCACGTAAACAATACAGTGACCTCAATGTATGAATAACTATTTAGCACCCTGGTGCATGTGAATGACATCATACATGTTAAAGACAGGCTACAGCAAATTCCACATAAATGACTGTCAGGAATATACCAAATTTCACAGAAAATTTTTAAAAATTACTGCTCAGTCTTGCTTTGAGTGTTTGGTTTGGCTCCTATTTTTCAATCTCGTATACACAGTTTTACTAGAGAGTTACTAGTCTATGACATACAAAGAAACTTATTGTCACAATTTTGGGTTATTTATTTTTTTAGGCATCAGTCCTAAATACTGCTTTGCAGACTTCAGCATTGCCAAAACATGAGTTTCCTCCTTCTGTGAGGATGGCAGTAGCCAAATGCAAACTTCAGCTGCTCTCTGAGCTCTTAATTTGGTACAGCTGATCACAGGCTAGGGTAAACAGCAGAGGCAGTGACCTACAGACTGCTCAAGCATAGGCTTAATACACCGCTAGACACAATAGCCAGGCTTTCGTATTTTCTTAATATGTCACTTCTTTTAAATAAATATGGCTCTAAAAACATAAATAATTAATCAAGTACAAATCTATTCCAGTTGGAGTGATGTGGATTTTCTTCTTGATGAGGCAGAAAGGGAGGTGAAGCAGAACTTTCCTGCACCTTGTAGGAGACCAGCAGTAGGCAAACTGAAAATGTATCAGCTGTACAATTTACCACAGACTAGTTTAAATATATTGCTTAGTACAAAAATCCCAGCTGCGGTACCGCTAGAACCACAGAATGTGCTTTTCTGCTGGTTGAGGGAGAAGCCCAGCCCAGCACAGGACGTGCGAATCGTTATTAGCAAGGTTTACAGGAAGCAAGAGACTAACACTCATTGTGTTAAAAACCCTTCAGATACAGTGGCGCAAATGGCCAATTCACTCTCATGGTTCTTCACCAGCAACCCAGAATAGACCTGTTCCAGTGAAGACTTGACAACAAAGGGGTGGAGCTAAGATGGAAACTAACCAATCGGTGCTGAGTAATCAGATACAGTGAAGCAGATGTGGAGCTCAACAGGAAAAGAAAGGAAGTGACCCTTGCACAGGCTAATATCCTGGAAGTGACTGCGACTGTGATAACGTTTTTCAGTAGCCCCTCATGGAGGGGTGGGGAGGACTCTTACCCAGCTTGTCCCGCCCCCCTGGCCCTTAGCAAAGAGCAGAGAGGAGCCCTGCAGCACTGTCCATGAGGAGGCCCAGTTCTTCCTGCAATCACAGCGGAGTGGTTATCAGACCCAAATCAGACCCCCGGACCAAATCACACACAGTCACACACAGGGTCTCACACACACACACACACACACACACACACACACACACACACACACACACACACACACACACACACACACACACACACACACACACACACACTCTCTCTCTCATACACACACACACTCTCTCGCACGCACACACAAACACACAACCACACACTCCCACACATCAACACAGTGCAGCAATCAACTACGCCTTCACAAAACAGCCACCAATAAAAAGCGCACACACAATCAACCATCAGCCAAACCAAAACGTACACAGTGGACTAACACCAGTGTGGGTTTCAGACTCCTTTCACGAAAAGCTTATGTTTTGCGAATTGCATTAAATCACATCACATTACCGTGTTTTAGCAGACACTCTTACCAAGAGTGCCTTACAAACCGCGTCTAATAAAGCCGCATGAAAATTTGCACAAACAGGACACCACTAACCACACATGAACAAGCGTCACAGCCTCAGCTCCACACATTGTGCTAGCATGAGCCTAGATCAGCATGCAAGTGGCATGCAATATACACCACAGCGGGCCTATACCATTCTAAATACAATGCTAAATATACATTTACATTTATTTATTTAGCAGACGCTTTTATCCAAAGCGACTTACATAGGTTACAGTTCTTTACAATGTTATCCATTTATACAGCTGGATATTTACTGAGGCAATTGTGGGTTAAGTACCTTGCTCAAGGGTACAGCAGCAGTGTCCCAGCGGGGATCGAACCGGCAACCTTAACCACTATGCAACACTGCCGCCCCAGTAAGTAAACCAAAGTACACATTCACACATATAATTATACATAAGGGTAACGAATGTGCAGGTTTGGGTAGGGGGTCTGAGGCGTAGCATGAAGAGGTGGGTCTTCAGTCTGCAATGGAAGATGACCTGCTATTCAATGCCTATTGATGCGCCAGATAGCAAAATGTCTGCTGTCCACCAATGACTCAAGATAATGAAACTGTATAATAATAATAAAGCTGTAACCCGTGTAAGTCGCTCTGGATAAGAGAGTCTGCTAAATGGCAATAATGTAATGAAATGACGTCTGATGCCACTGTGATGCTTCTGTCCCACTAACCCAGCCAGCCTCTAAGACCTGCTGTACCTACCGCACTTTCTTCCCATTCTCCGTGATCTTGGTGACATTGAGGACTCCGCACTTCTCTGAGGGCTGTGGAGTCAAACGAACATGAAACCGCATTAGTGCCTGTGAGAGAACAAAACAGGCTAAAATGGGCACACAAAAAGACCCTGCAAAAGCCAAAACCCTCACGGACCGGAGTCTGCAAGCTGCAGGAAACGAGATCACCCACAGGAATGAAGCAGCGCTGTTTGTGCTGTGGTCACCACAAACACACACACACACAATCACACACACACAGACACACACAGACACAGACACACACAAACAAACACACACACACACACAATGACACAATCACACAAACACACCAACACACACACACACAAACACACACACACACAAACACACACACACACAAACACACACACACACAAACACACACACACACACACAGACACACACACACATAACACACACCACACACACAGGGGAGTGCTGAGAGAGCTGTGGCCACCCACAAGGGAGCAGCGACGCTGGCGAAACACCGCTAAAGCAGAAACACCATTAAAGGCCTCAGCTGAGAGAGACCCCTTCCGTCCCTTTCACCGTGGTGAAAGCCCAGGACCCCACACCCACGACCTTACAAGTGCCTGCGTGTGACAGTTGATGACACAGAGTGCTTCACAAAAGGAAAGAAGCAGAGAGGATTATGGGAATGGTGTCCCACTTCCTAACTGCTCTGCCAGAGGAAGTCAAGGGGGATGCTTTGTTTGCCAGCTGTGTGTCAGACCTGCCTTGTTCTGCCAGCCTTGTCGGCTGACAACCTCAGCATTTAACAGAGATAACTATGCACAGACTGTGAGGAGGTAGGCAGTGTTCTTTTAGTTCTTTTGATATCCTCTTTGAGAAAACCCTATCTCAGGTTAGAGCACGGATGTCAATGGGCCAGCTGCCAAGAGGGAGCGCATGTGGTTACCTGTTTGTCCCTGCTGGGTGCTGATTGCTCAGCCTCTGTGCATACATTATCTCAGTTTAGGGCAAGGTTGTCACCATACGTGTTGCCGGGCCTGGGACACAGCTGGTAGCCCAAGATTGTCAGAGGGAGGAGAGAGTGGGCGGGGCAGGATACAGGAGCACACCGGGGGAGGAGAGAGTGGGCGGGGCAGGATACAGGAGCACAGACTGAGGAGAGAGTGGGCGGGGCAAGATACAGGAGCACACCGAGGAGAGGAGAGAGTGGGCGGGGCAGGATACAGGAGCACACCGGGGGAGGAGAGAGTGGGCGGGGCAGGATACAGGAGCACACCGGGGAGAGGAGAGAGTGGGCAGGGCAGGATACAGGAGCACACCGGGGGAGGAGAGGGGATACTAACGCTTGTGGGGGGCTTGGGAGAGGAGGGAGAGGAGTCAGAGTCTGGGGAGCCTGGCTTGGGGCCTGTTGCACTGTCCTGGGGATAAGAACAACATCAACAAATGTGTGAACCACAGCTACAGAGGACATGATGGTGGAGCACTGTTTTCACAAACAACAAAACAAGCAAAACGGGTCCACAAAATATGTACAACCATTTCCAAGGACCGAGGGACGGGAACCCCCCAAAGTGGGTTTAATTTTAAAAATCAACACGGTTGAGGTTTAGGTACTTGTCCGCATGGAGAAAGGACACCTGACCAAAGTTCGGCCCACATCCAAAAAAAACCGCCTCCATGCACGGCCGTGATTGATCGGCAGTCGTGACTGTCTGGAGCCCTTAGACCATCGACGGCATGGGCGGACAGCTGAAGAAACAGCACAGGACTTGCTCACACTTCCGTAATGCAGTTCTGTTTGATCCCATAGATTAGAGGGGGCTACATGCAGGGAATCAATGCTGACAGCCGGGAAACCAGCCTGCTGCATCTTTAATGGGCATTTATGCATGGTTCATCCCAGAACCAAGAATAAACACGGACAAATCAATACACCCACGCGCTCTCCATTAGATCTGGCAGGCAATAAATATGATTATTTTAATCCAATTCCGCCCGGATGGAACCTGATGTCTCCTGTCTGCCTGGTTAGAATCAGCAGGCATCGCTCATTGCTCCTGACGTGACTCTACTTGATTGACAGGAAGCAGGAACGGCACAGGGCGTGGCGTGTTCTCGGTAAAGGGGAATCACAGTCACTACCCACGCAATGTTCACAGGCCGATCACCGATCAGCAAGGTTTTACGTCATATTACATTGTCATTTAGCTGATGCTCTTATCCAGTTAGGTTCCAGACATCCAGACATAGGTTACAGTTTTTACACGTTATCCATTTATACAGCTGGATATTTACTGAAGCAATTATGGGTTAAGTACCTCGTCCAGGGGTACAATGGCAGTGCCCCCACATGGAATCGAACCGGCAACCTTCCGGTTATGAGCCCTGCTCCTTACCACTATGCTACACTGCTGCTTAGGTAGCAAGAGGTTTTGAAGAACTGCAGTACAATCATAGTGCTGGAGTGCTAGAGTGGAGTGGACTCTGGGTGGCCCTCTTCATGGTACAACCACTTCCAGATGTTGGTGCTACACTGGTTTACCTAATGTGGTGTCCAGAATGGATGTACACAGGGAAGAGACAAGTAGCATTCTCGATGCGGGTAGGGTAAGAGTTAAAGAGTTGGGCTTGCAACCCAAAGTCTCAATATCCAAGTGGGGTTAGTGCTGTTGTACCTCTGAGTAAGCTGCTTAAACTGGATTGCTTAATATTGTTTCACTGTGGTAGGAATGAGTAACACAGGATGTGAATGTAAGCTACTGTTTGAGAGTCACTCTGGATAAGGGCTTGTGCCAAGATGTAATGTAGAAAAACAGCAGCTTCTATCAGAGGTACAAAATTTCACTCTTGTTGACATTAGAATTATACCTGAATATGGGAAAAAATGGTCATTCAAGTTTGTCCAATATGGCCGGCCAGGATTTTGCATAGTGTTTGGCAACCTCTCTCAATGAGCGGAACCGCTCTATTTATTCTATTTCTATGGCCCCCACTGCATTCACAAGATTACACATCGGCCCAATGACAGCATCACACAGACTAAACCGGCCAGTCACAGTCTCTGGTTTCCCCCTGCCCTCTGGTAGTGTAAACAGGACAGGGCCATTCTGCAATGGGGACTGGCTCCCTGTATCACAGCAAGCTAAGCGAATTACTGTACAGCCATTCCAGGAAAGGATGTCCAAGAATACCACTCGGCATTTGGAGTTTTGACCTCAGGATGTAGATTGCGAAGGAAAAACAGCTTTAGGGAGAGGCAGACTCTTTAACTTTTGGGCCAGATTGGGACGTTTTGTCTAGAGTTCAAGGGAAGTGGAAACAGGACTACAGTAATCTCTAAGCACACATACTGCATGGGTCACAAAGACCCAGAGTGCAGTCAGACCCTGCAGCAGCTGAATGACAGATGATGTAATGTTTTCAGCAGGCTATGTTACTGCCTATTTAAATGTACAGCAATGCTGTCATTCCGAAACTAGACAGAACATTCGATTTGCATCCCAAAACATCACAGGATCTATAACATCTATAACAAACATTGCGGCAGACGGCTGACTCAAAGCATTCATGAATACGTTTTTAAATACATTAAAGCAGTACACGGGTAGCATAGCGTTTCCTAAGCGGTAACTTCTGTTCGCTTGAAAACGAAAGCTCTGAAAACAACTTCTTGTTGCCAGACTGAGAAAAGAGAGGCATTACCGTAGATCACATGTATCACAATATCAAAAACACACATGGTAGTTTTGCATAGTGGTTAAGGAGCAAGACTCATAACCGGAAGTTTGCTGGTTCGATTCCCCACTGGGGTGCTGCTGCTGTACCCTTGGGCAAGGTGCTTAAGCCACAATTGCCTCAACAACTATCCAGCTGTATAAATGGATAACATTGTAAAAACCTGCAACTGATGCAAGTCGCTCTGGATAAGAGCGTCTGCTAAATTCCAATAATGTAATGTAAGAAAAAAAAACTTAAGAATGACACCAGCCAATTTTATAACAACCCATAGCCTCAGTTGTTGAAGTTGTAAAAAAAATAAACAATAACACCAGCAGTTTTACAGTACAGAGCATCAGCAGAAAGCTAATTGTAAAAGAGGCTGCCCTTCATGGGTACAAACAGTGGATCAGAGCAGACGGATCTGAAAATAATCCCAGGCGAGATGTGCTGTAATCCATTAATCGATGTCAGTGGTCGCTGCACAGAGGGAGTTCGGATAAAGGCCGTCAGAGATTACCGTCGGGAAGACAGACGCAAACAAAAAACACACATTTGTTCATTTCATACACTGTCCTGTCAGCAGCAGAAACACATCACTGTCTAAAATCCACCCCCCAAACTTCTCCCGGTCACTGCTGCTGGCATCCACACGTGTCTGAGTCTACAAGGTACCTGTGTGTTGACTCTGTTGAGTCCATAGGTCCATAGGAACAGCAGGGGCCCTCAGACATTACATTATTGTCATTTAACAGATGCTCTTATCCAGAGAGACCAGAGATTACAATTTTATCCATTTTCACAGCTGGATATTTACTGTGGGTTAAGTACCTTGCCCAAGGGTTCAACAGCACTGCCTCAGCGGGGAATCAAACTGGCAAAATTTTCTTTCATGAGCCCTGCTCCTTACGACTACATAGAGACAGGGCGATGACCTCAGAGAGAGAGGTGGATATTTATTGTGGCAATTGTGGGTTAAGCACGTTGCCAAAGCAGTGCCCTAGCGGGGAATCGAACCGGCAACCTTTCGGTTACAAGTCCTGCTCCTTAACCACACATGCCTCACTGCTGCCCCATGATACATTTTGAATGGAATCAAATGTTATCAAAACGGAACCCCACCCAGAACTCATGCCACCTCGGCCACAAGTGAGTCACAATCTGATGGTACCTCACAAAAGCAGGTTTAACAACAGTCCAAGCAGAGATGTGAAAGGGCCTCAGAGACACCCCAAAACCGTTGGAAGGGCCTCTCTCTTAAGTTTCCCCTTCCCATCCTCCTGTCTTTTCGCCTTCATCTGGTCTGAGCTTCTCTACTTAATTCCACAGATTAATCTTCTTAATTACACACTCTCACTCTTCTGCCGCCACCTCACGAGGCGGGAAGGCACTGGCACCCTGCCTAAACGAAGATGGGTCAGATGCAGCTTTAAGTTTAGCGGTTTTACACGCATGCATGTTTTGCACAGAGGCAGCTCTGGCTCGTTCTACTGCTGGTGTTGAATCACTACATATACTACATTACATTACTTTACTAGCACTTAGCAGACGCTCTTATCCAGAGTGACTTACATCGGTTACAGCTTTTACAGTATTATCCATTTATACAGCTAGATATTTGCTGAGGCAGTTGTGAGATAAGTACCTTGCCCAAGGGTATAGCAGCAGCACCCCAGTGGGGAATCAAACCAGTCCTGCTCCTTAACCACTATTCTACACCGCCAGACATTTTTATAACTTCTTCACCCTTGTGTGTTTGTGATGTTGTGATACATGTGATTTACAGTAATGTCTCTCTTTTCTCAGCCTGACAACAGGAAGAGTTTTCAGAAGTTTCGTTTCCAAGCAAACAGAAGTTACCACTTAGGAAACGCTATGCTACCCGTGTACTGCTCCTAAACCACTATGTAACACTGCTGCCCCTAGATCCAGTGCTGAACCTATGCAGTTAGAATATCAGCACACAAGTAAGTCCAATGATAACAACAGGCCATTCGGCTCATCTAGCCATGTCTTCTTCCTAGGGTCTTAAGTGTATCCCACAATGCATTGGGCCAGGTCTTGAACACTGCAGGGGTCCCTGCCTCCAGCTGTTGAGTGGTACCTGAGAGAGGCAACGTCTCTTCTGCGCCATCATTGTTCACTACTAGTCTCCACACACACTGCACACTGTATGTGTACAGAGAGAGAGAGACAGGGGGAGAGAGAAGGAGGGAGAGAGAGAGAGAGAGAGCAGGCGAGGGTGCACAGCTTACACCTTGCGCCTCTGCGAGCAGTCGGACCGCGGCACTAACCTTGTCACAGAGGTCCAACACATAGGCGCTGTGCCTCCACTTGGTCAGCACTATCGGCTCCGGCAGCTTCCTGTCCAGGCTGCGACTTTTGGGCGGATCCCCGGGCTGAGGTGGGGAGAGGTTGTACTGCAGAGAGAGAGAGGGAGACAGAGAATACAGAGGGAGAGAGAGGGAGTGAGAGAATGAGAAGAAAATTGGGACAAAGCTTCACACTCCCCACTTCACACAGAAAAAACACAGCAGTCCGAGAATAGTGCCCTGCAGTACCTCTCCCCTCATGCCCCGGAAAACCAAGTGTGGGTGCGCACCCCTCACCCAGGGGAGCGGCAACGCGCCCTTTCCGTCCTCCAGATTGGCTGCGGGTGGGAGATCGCCCCGTGCTCGTCCGTTTGCCAACGCGAGGGGGGAAAAAAAAAACCCGCTCTGCTACTTCGCGCCCCTGATCTCCAGTAACTTAACCCAATTACCGGCACTCTGATTTTAGCAACGCCACAAAAGAGATTAAAGCGCACGGCCTCCCAGCGCCAAAGAAACCCCCCCCCCCCACCATGTCACAAGGGAGATTAATGCAAAGCCCCAGGGACAAATACAGAGTGGTGCAAACGAACTTCGATTACATGGAGTTCTGCAGTCACGCTGTTATGGACTGAGTTATGGACTGAGCAACAGTGCGTGTGCAACAGAAGAGATGTGTCATCGAATGGTGGGGGGGATACGACTGACAGTCAGATATACAACCTGTGTGTGTGTGTGCTTGTATTTGTCTTTCTGTCTGTCTCTGTATGCCTGTCTGTGCTCACCAGACACAGGAAAAGGCCGTCTGCTGCTCTACACATCCTGTCTTAGAATGTCGCACACAGAAACACCCCCCCCCCCTTTCCAGGCCTGAACAGAAGTGAAAAGTCTTGAACTCAGCCTCATTTCCTATTCCTCGGTATATTTACCCACATGACCTTTTTCTGGTTCTTGTTTAATGTCTTCGACCAACACTGTTTTGAGCCAGTTTCACAGAGCGTTTGAGACCTGCGCTGTTTTGTCCTGACGCAGTTCGGACATTTAGCAAATGGGCCCGGATTCTAGTCTCGCCTTCATGTAGCCTTTGTCTGTACTGTGCCTTAGTATCACTGCCAAAATAAGATGCTTCCTCTCTCACAAAGAAACAGGAAAACAAAAACTCATCCATGCCTTTGTCTCCTTCAGGCTACTTTATCACAATGTCTCCTCTGCCAACCAAAACACTATTTTTTGTCCGCTAGTTCGGAATGCTGTTGCGAGACCGTGGCACAGATAATTCCCCAAACTCGACTGTTAAAAGGACTCTTCTGACCGAGTGAACTTTATGGGTGTTGTCTCTATTTTATGTGTATATTAAATCCTTTTAATTATTTCATATTTCTATAACATGGACTATTTAACCTCATTTCAGACTAATTTTTATGAAATACAAATCTATACAAATTCCGGCTCTTACCATTATCAATAGCAGTAGTACAAGTTTCTAGTGTTATAACCACTAGACACCCGTACGACTACTATAGATAATGAGAGTTATAACAATACTACTACTATTACTACTTCCGCTGTTGTTGTTGCTCCTAATAATAATGGACTCACTTTGGGCAGCTCCCACTCAGACCTGGTCCCATCTGCACTGTAGTAGTATGGCCGTCCTTGTTCATCCACATGTTTCATCCACTGAAAACAGAGAGAGAGACATGAGCATTTCTGACACACTGACATACAGGAGCACGCCTGAATTAAGCACACACACACACACACACACACACGCACACACACACACACACACACACAGAGGAACATTCCTGACACACTGACATACAGGAGCACGCCTGAATTAAGCACACACACACACACACACACACAAACACACACACACACACACTTACACATACACATACATACACATACACATACACATACACATACACACACACACACACACACACACACACACACACACACACACACACACACACACACACACACACACACACACACACACACACACACAGTGCCCATGTAAATCACAGCACAGGAGTGACTGCAGGAGACACAAGCATGAACATATGCCACACTTCTGAATAAATATGCATTTCACAGCATTAGCCTTTTGAGAACACAGTAAAACATTCCCTTCAATGGAGAACAACGCTTTTATAAATCTATCCACCCTACATGCCTCTCGCTTTTTAGCATTTAGCAGTACTTAGCAGTACACTGACAAAGCTCGTACCAAGGTTTTATTTTCTAATCCTTATTGACCTGTTCCAGAGAACAAAATCTAGGTCAAACTGTAACTAGCTATATATGGTAAAATACTGATCATATTTAAGGTAAACAGTCACCAGGCACACTCTGCACCCTGATAGGTAACGGGGGAAAATCCACAGCACCACTACCCAGTCAGTCCTCCTGGGCGTCAAAGCGCGTGGGGACGGGGAGAGAGTGGGCAGGTACACATTGCAGCTCTTCTGTCAGGCACTGATGCTCTCCAATCATCTGCCTGCATCCCTACCCCATGACCCCTAACTCATGACCTCTGAGCCCCCATGAGGAGTGGAGGACGCAGGGAGGACAGAGAGGCTCCGGGCACATTCTGCCTTTAACAACAGGTCTGAGATCAGCTTTCCCACCCCCCCCCCCGAATCCTACACCCAATCGCATGGTGTAAGATTCTGATTCTGACCCAGGATCAGTTGCTTAGGAGAAGAAAGAGCCTGCATTGACAGACAGACAGAGGGGAGAGGACAGACAGAGGCCCCGGTACCTTCTCGTTAGTATATTCACAGACATAGAGGGTGTGTCCGTGCTCATCCAGCTCCTCAGACCATCCCCTGAGGGGGGACCCGTACTGGCTGTCTGATTGGCTGGAGTATGTGCTGTGGCAGTTCTCTTCCGACGACAGAGGCTGGGATCAGAGAGTGGAGATCAGAGAGACGGAGAGAGAGATGGAGAGAAGAAGGGAGAGAGAGGGAGGGAGAGAGAGAGAGGGAGTCAGAGGGAGAGAGAGAGAGAGAGAGAGAGAGAGAGAGAGACAGACGGAGAGAGAGAGGGAGAGAGAGAGAGGGAGCCAGAGGGAGAGAGAGACCCACAGAGTGTCAGAGGAAGTGTGTGTGAGAGAGAGAGAGAGAGAGAGAGAAAGGGAGGGACAGAGGGAGTCAGAGGGAGAGAAGGAAAAAGAGAGAGACAGAGAGAGAAGAAAAAGAAAGGGAGAGAGAGAAGGAAAAGGGAAAGAGGGAGAAAGGGACAGAGACAGGGTGACAAAGGGGGAGAGAGAGAGGAAAAGAGTGTTCTGTGATTCATAAAGTAGTTGGTGATTGGCTCTTGTGGAGCCCTGAGAAGTCAATCAAATCTGAAGATGGAGACAAAAAGTTTTGAGGAGATAATCATTGTCATCAGTCTTGAGCCAGAGAGATCACCCAGAATTAATAGCCATGCTACTACACGCCAAACAGAAGAGAGTCAGATATCCCATAATGCTTTTCAGTGAGATCACATGACAACAACACTTTTGGAATTGTGGGCTCCCAGTTACCAAATGAGCATTAGTGTGGAGCTGCTAGCATTTTATATTAGTTTGGACAGGTGACTCTCTGCTTTGGGCAAACAGCTAACGACACTCACCAAAGAAGATGAAGACTCCACATTTACTAAAGGTATTATGTAAGAATGCATAAGTGTGTCCATTTTGAAATTAATATAAAAAACAAGAAAAAAAAAAAAACATGCACAGTGCACACAAAATCAATTTCTCCCAAACCTCCAAAACAGTAAAACAAAAAAAAAAATGCAAGAATGTCCTAGCTGCCTAAAATAACGTCAGTCGTCTGGATATCTTTAGCATAGTACGCTGATGCTAAACTTGTACGGTACGTGTAAAAACGATCACCCCCGCCACTGAAAAGTGAGAAGCCGTCCAAACACAACCGCACCATTGAGCCACCCCGCTCCTTCCTGTTAGCGCCGTGCTAAAAATACGCCCTCTTCCTCATCTGATTGTCACCGGGCTCTACAGATATGAATGGATAGTGACAGTATGTCAGCAGCAGGGTTACGCTGAGGATACACGGACGAGGAACACGGAGGCACATGCTGTGTAATGCAGTATTACACGCTGTCATTACTGGAGAGTACTGGCTCTCCACAGACACTAGGTGGCAGTGTGGAGCCATTATTCACCATATCGGTGTTTTGAAATTTTTATTTATTTATTTATTTATTTTTAAACAACCATATATAACATTCTGATTAGTTCATGCAGGAATGTAGTTAATGAAATTCCTTTGATCAACACGACAAGTTTTTAACATACAGCTAAACCTGTAAGAGAGCAATCCAGTTTTACTAAAAATAAGAGACGCTAGTGTAAATACAGATATAACTACAACACAACTACCCTAATTAAAATGTCCCGAGGTCATAGACTTCCCTTTTTTTGCAGCCTGCTGCTTAACTGTCGTTTCCTCTTTCTCTGCGATATAGGTTCTCCTCCGGCAGATGTGCTGCCTTGCAGATCTTACCCCTGGCAGCTGCCTCTCGCGGAGATCTGATCAATCACAAATATATGGAGGACACTTACCGCCTCTTAAATATAGCAGCAGCTGGGACCCACTTCAGCCCTGACCTGGTTTCGTTTTCAGGCACGGCTCCCTGTAATAAGATCTGGAGCGGGTGTCCTATGTAAGACTAGCCCGCGGCGCCCCGCACACTGCCGAACATACCGGTGGGTCCTGCAGCGTGGGTAAACACGCTCGCATGCACCCAGATCTCTATGCAGGGGTCAAAGGTCACTGCATAAAGACAGTGCACCGTGGTACAGTTCTCTGGAACTGAACTTGAGCCCAGCGACACCCTCCTCCTGTTTATAATCAGAGGTGGGACGTCCCGGGAAAGGTGGGGGGAGCGGCGTTACCTCGATTTCCCCCGAGCCGTGGGGCTCGCTACGGCTGCCGCCGCCTCCGCCGCTGGCATCCCGGGCACGGGGCGGCTTCCAGGTGCGCTCCTGCGTGGCGCGGTTGTAGTAGAAGTGGCGCCCGCTGCCGTCCCGGTGGGTCTCCCAGTCCCCCAGCGTGTGCAAGGGGGAGCTGGACGGGTTGGGCGGCTGGCTGGACTGGGAGATCTTCAGCTCCTGGAGGTTGGTGTAGACCGGCGACTCAGGCCTGCCCTGAGTGGTGGGGGAAGCGGTCTGCGGAGGGGAGGGGAGAAGAGAAAAGAAGGAGAGGCCCGGGTTAAACCAGCCATATGAACCAACCACCCACGTACGGCTTCACTTGGAAAACAGGCAGCAGGGTGGCGGTGTAGCATAGTGGTTAAGGAGCAGAATGTGTAACCGAAAGGTTGCCGGTTTAATTCCCCACTGGGGCACTGCTGCTGTACCCTTGGGCAAGGTACTTAACCCACAATAGCCTCAGTAAATATCCAGCTGTATAAATGGATAACATTGTAAAAACTGTAACTGATGTAAGGCTAAGAGCATCTGCTAAATGCCAATAATGAAATGTAATGTAATGTAAAAACAATGGCTTTTCAGTAGTCTCTATCATGTTCAGCCAGCCATACAGAGCTTTATACCAAATGAGAAGGAAGGAAAGAGTACAGCGTAAGACCATTAACAGAGCCCTGCACAAAGGCAACCAGGCAAAATAAATCTCCAAAATAAAATAATGACTTAAGCCTGCGATTGTGTTTACACCTTCAGAGCAGCCACACAGAGGTCTGCACATGGAGCAGAAAAGAGTGGCTAATCCTACATTACAGTAGCATCTGTAGTGCTAGACCAGTGATGCTCAATGTGAGCGTCCAGAACTGCAAGTGGATCCAAAGTATCAGTGGACTGATCATCTCTGGCCAACACTCACAATACCACATTTGGTTTGGTCCAAAGGGTTTCCACCTTTCTTGGGTGAAAAAAACCCATGTATATACACTGACCATGTTCCCATACATCACATTGACCAACACATGGCGATCAAGTGTTGAAATCTATTCACCGTGCATTTATTCAACAGTTTGGAAAGAGCGCAGAAAAAGATTGTGTCAAGACCCGATACACAAAGGCGCTACAAAGCTGACCAGCTTAGAAAGATAAGCTCCAAAGAGCCCACAGTGTTTCCTCTCTCTCTCTCCCCGATGGGCTCAGATATCACTGCAAAGGCCCTTTGTGAAACCGGATGCACAGCCGAAATCAGCCGCTGATCAAAGTACACGCAGAGACTGAGAAACGGGGAGAGAAAAGGACTCGGCAAGTGCCAGCTGATAAATCAACCTGCTGCTAAATTTTCTTCACAAAACACAAGATTGAACAAGGCGATAACCGATTTCTTTAGCGTGTAGACATAAAGCCTCAGCTGTGCGACGTCCTCGAACGACAGCACCGGACTGGTCAGCTGCACAGTCTGCGAGCGAGAGACACCTTCGCTGTCTTTATAACCTCAAATTCCACTTGCAGGGATCCATTATTTATCCAACCTGCAGAGAAGAAAATGCTGCCATTTTTCTGCTTGTGTTGGGGAGGGGAGGGGGGCATCAACAGTACAAAAATATTTTTGCTTGGACATTGGGGGGGGGGGGGGGGTGCAGACATGGGGGTCACACGCCGGAAGAGGAAGTGCCATGCAGACCTAACAGTCTGGCCTCTCACAACATTCACTGTCTCTACGGTCTGCGCAGGAAGCTGCCGATACTGAAAAAATAGCATGAAGGGGAAAAAAAAAAAAACACAGCAGGTTTCACAATGTCCCCAGAAGCGACGAGTTTCAACACAACATCCGCAGCGATCACGTGACCTCCCCCGCGTGTACTGACAGAACGAAAACCGAGGGAGCACCGCCTGCCCCCCCCTGCCAGCCAGCGGAGGCGAGAGATTCGGAGGGGCTTTCCTGCGGATTACCCCGCCGCCTCTCTCTCTTGTGTGGACCTTGCCGGTGTCAGTGGGGGGGAGGGGGGATTGGGAAAGACAGGACAGCCGGCGTGGAGGCGGGCCTCCGCGCCGCGAGAGGAAACCCGGCCGCGCTCCCCGTTCATTGAAGAAAAAACACGCCGGCGGCCACTTCCTGCGGGAGGAAACGCAACAGGCCAGACGGCATCCGCGCCGATCGGACAGCGCCACAGTCGCCTGGATACACGTTCCGTTTCCCCCACCGCCCCCCCCCCACCCACCGACCCCGAGGGGCTGCTATTAGAGAAATAATTCAAAAAGAATATTTAATATCCTGCATGGGTGGTGCGGTGGAATCACTACAGTTGGGGCCAAGAAGTAAAAAAAAAAAGAATTATTAAAAATAAGGCAGTCGCTTTTATTTCAATCTGAGCGATATAACAATTTCAAGCATTAGCATTTGCTGATCTACGATATGAAATAGGTGAGTGGCCAAAGCTCTAAAGAGCTGAGTGCTGACATTGCTGGTCCAAGATGGGGTCCATTCGTCCAGCACGGTGGCGCTTCAGACCGCCCCGCCCCGCCCCCGGTGCAGGGATACAGCACTCTGTACTTTGTGTTCCTGCTATTTATGCCGCATCCGTGGGGAGGAGAGCTCAGAAATTCGGGGTAGAGCTGGAATCTGTAGCGCGCGAAACCCCCCCCCCCCACCCCCGGAGACCTCATTTGCATCCTAATGAAGGCACGCACAGCCCCGAAATCTGCTTTATGCACGGGGAGGTGTTCTTTTCCTCCCGCGCGCCAGTGCTACTTCCGAACAACACAACAGAAAAAAAAAATAAAAAGTCAGAAATAGACTTGGCCGTGCCGCAAGACTGGCCCACTTACGGACCGACTCACGGCTCATGACCGACCGCGGTGCTGACTGACTTCACCTGTTCAGCACCTCTGTGCTGCGAATCAAAGACAGTAGGGCGACAGTATGGGTAGTGGTTAAGGAGCAGGACCCATAACCAAAACACTGCTGGTTCAATTTCCCACTGGGGCACTGCTGCTGTACCCTTGGGCAAGGTACTTAACCCACAACTGCCTCAGTGAATATCCAGCTGTATAAATGGATAACATTGTTTAAAAAAAAAAATGTGATTGATGTAAGTCACTCTGGATAAGAGTGTCTGCTAAATGCCAATAATGGAATGTAAAGAACATGAAGCTACACTCTTATGGATATTTCAATAATATCCATTATCCTTGTGACCCGTCCCTGGCTTACGCACAATTCCCACCGTGCATATGTTGATTTGCTGTGGCTGTGGAAGAGGTTTTGTGAGTAATTTTATTTCCTGATATATAATATAATAACATGTACACCATTTCACACACAAAAGATACTGTAAAGTTATCCCACTGCCACCATAACATGTATACTTAATAAAAGCATTGGGTATAATTATGTTTTCTGAAAAAAAAAAACAATATGTAATTATATGAATATTTAATTGACAAAAAGTCAAAAAAGTATTTAAAAAGTAGAGAAAAAAGTATTTGAAAATTGACCCCAGGGAAAGAAGCACATTTGTAGTAGGGACACTAAAATGGTGAATCCTGCCAAACACCTTGTGCTTCGATTTCTCAGACTACCATCTTAGATGCCTTTTCCCTTCCTCATTAATATTAGAAAGTAAGCTTGTGTGTTGGCAGCTTTGCAAGCACAGGTGTGATACTGATAACTATCACAGCACCCTTCACACCTGTGCTGTGGCAATTACAGCTTTGCATCTTTTCTCCAGCTCAAAGCAGGAGTCTCAGAACGAAACAGCCAGACACCCCGACGACCCCCTCTGACCAAAAACACACCAGAACAGCCTTTCAAAATATTTCTCAGGGGGTGTGAGCAAATATTTGCCATGAGGGAATTGTGAGATTTGGAAATTAAATTGAACAGTACAAGCTGTACGTTGTATTTTCAAATTAAAATGCTCAACAACAAACAGCTTGGCTTTCCTGGTTATACTACTGAAGACAGCAACACGAATGGCTATCAAACGCAGACGAAACAAAGACCCAGAAACCCGTTAGCAAGAAAGGTAGCAGCATGAACCTCTAACAGTCTAAAACAAGGCTGTCACCTTAAAGAGAAGTAAAATTTTGGTCCTGTATCAACCACAGAAACTCTGTTAGAAAGTCAGTGGTGTTTCTCTAGACGAGTCACCTGGGGTCCAGGGCTGCTGACGAAGACGTCATCATCGTCCTCCTCCGATCTGCGGTAGCCTTTGAAAGTACTGAACCGGATCATGGTGCCGGAGAGCTGTGAGCATTCTCCTGTGTTTCCCCCCCCACCCCCAACTCCAACTCCACCTCTCTCAGTCTGTCCGTCTGTCTGTCTGTCTGAAGGAGAGAGTCTCGAGCAGCTGGTTAGGTAACTAGATCTCTACCTTGTATATATATACACACACAGACACACGCACAGACAGACAAACACACACACACACGCGCACGCGCTCGGAGGAAGTGGCTCAGGGGAAGCCCTCCCACTCTTTCCTCTCGCACAAGGACACAGCTTGACTGCGGTGAACCTGGCACTCTCTGACCTGCGAGACCCTTGGACACCCGTGCCGAAACACAGGAAGGCAGCAGGCTGGCTGACCCCGCCCGCCAGCCAGTCACCCTCTTACACCAGCGCCCCCATACGCCCACCTACCAACACGCCGCTCTGCCATGCAACAATGCTCTAACAGACTGCTCCTCACAACCAGAGGATGCATCCTGGACAGTGCTGCAAAGCATGCTGGGAGTACAGCCTAGGGCCAGTGAGAACCATAGAGACGGAGACAGAAGGTGGTGCCCTGAGGCGTGAGGGGGCCGAGGGACAGTGGACACCCCAGCCCAATGTAAAGAGACACCACCCCTGAGAGGGCCGACTCTCCCGGGCCCCAGGGTACGAGCGGCCCTTCAGTCACTCGAGCCTCAGATCCGGATGCGAGCAGTTGGTGGTCTGATCGCCTGCGGCTGCAGACAGATCGATATGCCTGAGTGACGCTGCTCGCGGGCACGCTCCGTGCATGAAATGAGCACGACATGAGGGCAGTTACCGAGCTGCAGAGGAGCTGCCACTACACCTGAGGTATGGCCAGAACAGCTATTGGGCGCCCCCTTGTGACAGGTACTTGGCAGTGCTCTTCGCCTCACCAGAGAGAGGGTAAACTCCCCTCACAGGAACATGATATTAACATTAAGCTCTAAGACAGGAGCCAAAGGCGAAGTACACACACTATATACCTGGCAAAACTCAGGCACTCAAAAATCACGCAAACTGCACACTCTGGGTTATTACAGTTCCTAGATCTGTCTGAAGCGAGAAGGAAAAAAAAAAAAAAAAACAGGAACTTAACAGCACGAGATACATTCCCAGCATTCACCTGACACTTCCTCTCCTGAGGTGATAAATATAAATGAAACCTGCCAGCGACAGGCCAGGCGGGGGGGGGGGGGGTTGGGTCTTGTCACAGGCAATTACAGATAGGAGACCCCGCGCGGCACCTGAAAAAACTGCCGTCAGGGAGAAAACCGGGCCGAGCGCGAGGCTGTTGAATACAGAGCGATTCTGGCCGGGCGCCGGCAGCGGCTGATAAATTAGCCATTAGCCCCTCGAGCGGGCGGAGAGTCCGCACGGCGAGCGGAAGAATACATTAATCCCCTGCACCTCCGTCACCTGGGCAGAGTTATTCTGCACGATGCTCCATGTTTTATTCATGCCCCTGCATTAATTGAGGATTGGAATTCGCGCCTCGGCGACGGCTTTGAGTGGCGGAGCCGCCTGTTGCTATGAAGGGGACATTCCTCTGAGATACGGACAGCAACACGGTAATGACGGCTATGGTTGCCACGCCCACTTTGCCCTCTCTCTCTGAGGGCAGCACAGAGGAGTCACACACACAAACAAACACACACATTTACACATACACGCACTCAGGTACATAAACATGCATGCACACGAGCGCACGCGCACACACACACACACACACACACACACACACACACACACACATGGACACACACACACACTCTCACACGGACACACACACAGACACACACACACACTCTCACACGGACACACACACACACGCACACATACAAGCGCACACACACACACGCACACACACAGACACACATACTGATGCAAAACTACACCAAACAGCAATAAAACCAGGAATCATATCACTGTATTAAACTGCATCATTTACTTGCTCATTTTTATCGAGCATGACCTACACAGCTTACATTTTCACATATCAGGCATTTACACAGATGGATGTATCCATGCAGGCAATTCCTCACTCAAGGGCACAGTGACAGCAGTAATCAAACCTGCCACCCTCAGGTTATACGCCCAGCACCTTAATCACTGCGCTACGCCGCTGTATTCAGATCAGTTCAGCTCTACTGATGCTGCTTAAGGGCATTTTCAGATGGGCTGTATGCTCAGGGGCATAACAGTTTGCCCCTGTCCCCTCTCCTTTGTGGGACTCCCAGGCTAGTCACGGTGTGACTGGCATCAGACCAGGTACAGCTCTGAGGAGGATACGGATCGGCCACACCCAGGACTGTGGTGTAATGGTCAACAGACAAGACTCTGGATCTGAGAGTCATGGGAACACCAGGTGGCTTGCTGCTGTCGTATCCGAGCAAGCCACGCAAGAGTCCAGCTTTATAACCGGATTTATGACACGAGGAGATGTGAAACTGTAAGTCTGCCAAGGAAATAATGACAGACGCATACGGCAATCATATGCCATGAGTTACTCTTTGCCAGTGGGCCATTTCTACAGAAATACTGCAATATTACTACGTGCAACTCACTGTGGAAAGAGACATATACAAAACAAATAATTATTTAGAATATGGATAAAGGATATTACTAAATTAAATCCTCCGCACAGTCTTATGATGTTTTATGTGTACAACCATGCCATTACAAATCTGATCGGATACCTGGGGCAACCAGTTTTAGATCTCTGAAAAGTAGGCTATTTTAAGTTATGAAACGGGTCAGGTAAGGGGAAGTGTTGTGCAGGTCAGACAATGGGCAGGGATGTTCCCCTTGCAGTTCCATTTAAGTCCACTAGGTGTCTCCCTCAGGCTACATAGCCCAGGGGGGTCAGTAACAGCAAATCGGTTGGAGAGAAGAGGAGGACGGGGGTGTAAGCGAGCTACTTACAAAGTGACCTGGTCAGCCGCATTCCTCTTCATCACTCTGTCCTCACAGCAGACTCACAAAAAGACGACCCGTGCTGTTCTAGTCACGCAGGGCCTCTCCGCTTCCTACACCCCCCGCCCCCCACCCCTTCTAGGTTAGGGGTGAGGGGCATGGGGAAGGGGGTCTCACACCACCGGAGTTCCCTGGGCTTTAGGTGTTTACCGCCGCTGTGGGTTCCACAAACAGACCCCCTCCAGCACACACCTCACACATCCTTTACAGTGGATGACCAACCTAACATGCTGTCATAGACAGACTGTATGGTCAGTATGAGCCACAGAACCACACCTCCGCAGGACTCACAGAGGACAGGCTTCAATCTGCTGGTCAGCCCCTGTGTCCCCTGATACAGCAATATAACGTAATGATGCTAATGCAGGTTAAAGCCTATAAGGCTGTTGTGGGGATGATCCCCCCTTGTGTATTTACTTAATGCCTGCTGGGCCCACCAATGAGAACAGAGAGGATCTGCTATTCCACTGCAATCCAGTACAGACACACACACACACACACACACACACACACACACACACACACACACACACACACACACACACACACACACACACACAATGGCACACTTCCTACAACAACCCAAGCCAGACGAACAACACACTGCTATTAATATGTGACCCAGAGGAGGCATTCGTCCGCTCTTTTCATACGGTTAAAAATTCATGACAGGAATCTCATGGGCGGCCACGCGGGAGCTTGGCTTGAAAATTTTGTGAATATTAAGATTCATTCTGGCGCAACGCTGCCAAGGACAGAGCTTTGGAGCGGGTGATAGATCGGCTGTCTGAGGGTGTGCTGCCTCACTTATGCAGAGGAGAGCGCAGCCTCAAACTAGGACTTCCTGAAGTGAAGAACGTACAGAAGGGCTATGGGACACACTGAACACAGCTCACACGCAAAATTCTGCTGGCTGGACTTCCACTCCCCCAACACGTACGCACAGACACACACAGACACACGCACAGGAACACGTATGCGCGCACATACACACACTCACACAGTTTCACTCTTTCTCTCTCAAACACCCCCTTATCTATCCATCTATCTATCTATCCATCCATCTCTCTCTCTCTCTTATTGAAGGGCTCCCTGAGTAAAAACAGGCACAAGTACGACAGACCAAACCCAAAAGGACAGCTCAGGATAAGCTGCAGGACAGCACCTGGCTCACAGCTCCGTGTCTGTGACAGGCTGGGCGGCACTGCACCCTGCCGAGAAGCAGGGCACCCAGGTGACAGTGCTGTGCCAGCAACTGTCAGAGCCGCTGAAACCGCTACCACAGAACATCAGTGTGCCGCAAGGAACAAGGTCTGGCAGAGATCCACAGTGGATTTAACCCACAGTCACAAAGAAAGGCCCCCTCTCTCTACACCCCCCTCCTCCCACCCCAGGGTCCCACGCTCAACCAGTGGCCCCTTCTCAGCTCCTAGGCTGTAAGAGTCACAGGCACAGCCAGATTAACCTATATTTCCGCCTCGCCGATTTTCAGTCAGACGAAATCCACAGCCCGTCCCATTGACACATCTGCGGGATTTAACACATGATTACATTATCCATTTCACTTTCATGTTGATGAGTTTGCGTGCCTGCTGTTATACCCACCTCGTGTGGTTCTGTCCTCCCACCAGCAGGTGGTGAGAGTGAGACTGTGGGGGGGGTCAGTGAACACAGTATCATATCATCATTTCTTATACTAACTCTTTTTTTGCAATAAATAAATTAAGTTTAAACGTTAATTGCACCTGTAATCTGTCAAATTATTGAAGATAGTCTTACGCTTAGAAGCATATAGAGGAGAACACAATCAACTGACATTTTACCTAAATCACCACAATGTTGTCAGACTGACAAACAGAGACAGCAGAAAAACAGCAGTTAACCTTGAGGATATCAGGCTCCTGTGCTCTGAGATGAGCATGGGGCGATTACAAAAAAACCAACTTAGAAAAAGTTTGCCTCAGAAAAAGGATGACAGCGGTGAAGCGCCTGCTTAATCAAAAGTTCGACTGACTTGCATTTCCCTTCATTTCACGCTTCGGAAACCTGCACGTCCCAACAGAAGAGAAGCTAATTAACCTTTTAGTGTTCCGCTGACAAGACTCTGTGGAAATGTCATCACCGTTCAATCACAGCAGCAAAAAAGAAAAACCCGTCTTCTCTTTCATCTCAGCAGAAAACAGCGTGCTAGGGCTTAAACTGTATCTTTCTACCAGACACCAACCCGTCCTGCAGCCCTTCCTGTGTATAGCTGAGGGCAAAAGGGACTGGAAGTCCAGGTAGTTTCATTACATTACAACACTGGCATTTAGCAGACACTCTTATCCAGAGCGACTTGCATCAATTACAGGTTTTTACAATGTTATCCATTTATACAGCCGGATATTTACTGAGGCAATTGTGGGTTAAGTACCTTTCCCAAGGGTACAGCAGCAGTGCCCCAGTGGAGAATCGAACCGGCAACCTTTCGGTTACGAGTCCTGCTCTTTAACCACCATACTACACTGTAGTGTCTGGATGAGACTGGCTGTTGCTGGAAGTAGTGTCTGTAGGCCCTTAGTGTTCCCTCTGGACCAGGTATAAACACAAATGCCCTAGTGCTATGATGGGGACACTGTGGTGCAGGAGAAGCAGTCTTTCAGGTGAGGTCTTACACAACACAGCAAGCTGTGGGATGTGTTCTAACCAAGGTCCTGACCCACTGACTTTGATTACAGTCCCACAGGACTTATTGTTAAAAGGGAACTGGTTTTCGCAGGCACAATGAACCGGTCACACCTGATCATATTAATGGTCCATTGTGCCAGAGTTTGTCTATTGCCATTGTTTGTCTGTTGCCATTGTTTGTCTATCTACCCCATTTTTTCTCTCATGCCCCTGTGACGGTTTTTCCAGCTGCACAGACAGTATTTTCCACATTATCACACACCGGCATCATGAACACAGACAGCACCAGACATGGGTGGACTGGGCCACTCACTGTATTAGGACAGCACCACCCATACTGGCTGAAACCAGTTATCTATATATGTTATGTATATGGCATTTGTGGTATTGTATGTATCTGACGACCTCCCATAGTTTCTAGGTTGTCTTCAGTTTCAGATTAGCACAAGTTAACTTGTGTTGTGAATGGTGTTGTGCATGCACTTGCTGGTCTGAGAGTGCTGTTAAGCAGGTATGCTGCTCTCATAACTTAGACGTATACACTTCTGTTCTCTTGCATTGGAAGTCACTCTGGATAAGAGCATTTACTAAATTAATGTAATGTAATGAAACCCTCAGAGAAAAGGGAAGCTCAATCAGGTTTGTCTTTGCAGGGCCTGAGCAATGCCGACAGACACACATAGGGCCAACCTCAGTCTTTTGTACAGCTAGTAGCCCACATATTGAATTTATCAAAATGCGCCCCCTCAACACCACCCCAACCCCCACCCAGCCCACTGTTCTCATTGGATAGAGGACCACATGACTATGTAATAAAAAAGGACACCAGGCCCAGGACTTGGGGGGGAGGGAGGGGGGGCCTTTGGGTGGGTGACCCTACCTGCCTCCGTGTCCCTTTCAACTTCACAAATGCGCTGTGGCCGCCGTGGCAGTGGACGCGGGTTCGAGCCGTCAGCTCTTTTTTCCCCCACTCCGCCTAAGGGCAGCTCTCACACGAGGGGCTCTTTGCCTGCCATGTTCTGGGCCCTGGATTTTTCCTATGTGCCCCCCTCTCACTGGCATATAGGAAGTGGGCTGCTTTGCACAGACTGCCCGCTTCTGCTGGCTGCGTGACCTGCACTCAGCTCCAGCCTGCCACAGTCTTCACCCTCCCTTAACAACCAACGGCCTGTGTCTGCAGAGCTACACACAGCACTGTGGCAGGATCCACCAAAGAGAGGAATGAGCAGGCCAGTCACATTCCCCCTGCACCCAGGTCAGGTCAGGTCAGGTCAGTTATTATTTTCAATTATTTAAGTGATGACATGTACATATGATTTTACATGGGCCTAATTTAGGACACTTTACTTTGAAGTCAACCTGCTTCATATCACGACCCTAGTTAAGCCTTATTTACCAACCCCTGTATACAAAACAGATGCCGGACTGATCAAACGAAAGCTCTTATTGGGAGAGCTACTTGCGGCAGTGAACCAGACCGGTAAACTGTCGGGAAGTTCGTTCCAGCCAGCCCCAGGATTAAGGTTAATGTGATGAATTGGAGCACCATTCGCAGGTAAGACGCTGGTATTTTTCCCCCTGTCAAGCTGAAGGGTTGTTTGTGATGAAGTGTAACGTGGATATCCTGGCTGCATTCTGGGGCAGACATTTCATCTTCTCTCGCAGTTATGTGCTTTAAGCAGTTTATACTGCTTAGCTAGTGAGCAAGAGACATGGCAAGCTAACTTCAGGAATGGAATGATTTGTTTAATGCGGTTGCCTAGCAACCGGGTCAGCCTGCATCTACCGTTTCCAGAGCCTCACAGCACTGTGTTTTGACAGGTTTTGAACAGGCAGAATGGCATTTTTCCTCTTCCGCCCTATAGTTGTATCTCTCCTTCATACACGTAAACATGTAATTGTCACCGATGATCGGACAGGGCCATGTACATAACATTTTGATTCGTGCTGGCGTCAGTTTCAGGCTTAAGATTCCTACCCATTGCATACTTTGCTCTCCTAAGGTGCTGAGAGGCACTGCTGGATACCCCGGAAAATATGCCACCGGGCCTCTGCAGGGTGACACCAGCACTCTCTCAGTGCACAGCGGGAACAGCGGATGGGTTGGGCTGAGACTGCGCTCCTGGAGGAGGAGGAGGAGAAGGAGGAGGAGGAGGAGGAGGAGGAGGAGGTGAATGCCCCACCAATGCTGGGACCATGCTCCGCAACCTGCTCACAGAAACCACCCCCACCCTGCCCCAAGCCCTTCCACCCGAGAGTGCTGATCCAAGCCCGAGCACCAGGCCCAGTGGGTCACTCAGGTCTGACTCAGCTCTAGGGAGTGGACGCCCGGATCAGCACTGGGACGCCGAGAGCCAACGTCTGACAGGAAGCTGATTGGCTGAGAGTCAGCTCCTCTGGCGTGTTACACTTGTCTCGGACCAACCTCCGTACCCACCCAGAACAGGCCTGCAAGGGGAGCCCTCGCCCTGGCGCTGACCCGGTTCTGAGGAACAGCCAGAGTAGCTCTTTCAGACCACGGTCAAAACATTGGTCAGATCCATTACGCTTCTTAAAGCCGCTGCATGGTCTTTAAAAAAAAAAAAAAACTGGTTCAAGAGCTCAATCCCTGAAGGCTCAATGCAATTTCTTTAATGGAGTCCAGCTGAGGCAGCTTTAGTGCAGTTAGGGACTGAGGCACCCAGAAGGCAGGGGGTCTAAACCCTGCCAGACCATGTAAGATCACATACAGACCTGAGGCTAGGGTTTAACCAATCACAGCACTGCATATCACAACCAGACCGGAAGCTGGAGTGTCACTGGTCAGCACACTGTGTATCACAGCCAGACCTGAGGCTGGAGTTTCACCAATCAGAGCACTGCGTATTAAATCGATACCTGAAGCAGGACCGCCATTGGTCAGCACGCTGCATATCACAACCGAACTGGGGCTAGAGTTTCACCGGTCAATGCAGCGCACACCCACCAAGCACAGCAGATTAACAGGGCTTACACTGAGGCTCCCACCCACAGAGTGCAAGAGGATCGATCCCCCTCCGGTAATCACGGCACCCTTATCTAAGCACAGGGCCAGAAACTAAAGCCCCTTCTGGGCACTCTTAGAGGCCTGTCCTGTATTGATGGACAGGTATGGCCATGCTGCCTTAAGTGCATTCATTTTGTTTTTTCTTTCCAACGAAAACCATCCAGCCTCGATTACCAGCGCTTCTTACCGGCAGACAGCTGATAGCTAAAGTCCCCTGGCTGATGGGTAATCCGCTCTTAAGGCCCGCACCCCGGTTGGCTTCCCGCTAATTAGGCTAATTCAGCAGTGCTTCCTGTGCATGGTGCTGGGGATGCAGAGTGTGTTTGTGTAGTGCTTCAGGGCATCGGTAGGCAGCCAGAGGCCTCTCTGCAGGCCTGGTATCCTCTGCCTCCTCTGCCCACACACTGAGCTGAGCTTCTGCCACACCACAGCTCTGTGTATAAACACACACACACACACACACACACACACACACACACACACACACACACACACACACACACACAATCCCAAACCCACACACATGCACACACACAATCCCAAACCCACAATGCATACCCACACACGCACGCACACACACAAACACACAATCCCAAACCCACACACATGCACACACACAATTCCAAACCCACAATCCCAAACCCACACACATGCACACACACAATTCCAAACCCACAATGCATACCCACGCACGCACGCACGCACACACAATCCCAAACCCACACACACACACACAATCCCAAACCCACACACATGCACACACACAATCCCAAACCCACAATGCATACCCACACACGCACGCACACACACAAACACACAATCCCAAACCCACACACATGCACACACACAATTCCAAACCCACAATGCATACCCACGCATGCACGCGCGTGCGAATACACACACACACACACACACACACACACACACACACACACACACACACACACACACACACACACACACACACAATCCCAAACCCACACACACACACAATCCCAAACCCACACACATGCACACACACAATCCCAAACCCACAATGCATACACACACACACACAATCCCAAACCCACACACATGCATACACACAATCCCAAACCCACAATGCATACACACACACACACAATCCCAAACCCACACACATGCATACACACAATCCCAAACCCACAATGCATACCCACACACGCACACACACACACAAACACACATAATCACAAGCGCAGACACACACGCAAATGCACACACACATGCACACACACACAACCAGCATATGCACAAACACACCCCAGCACAAATCTAGCTACATACACAGTACAAGCAGACAACCAAACACACACACACACACACACACAGTACATTGTAGCACTGTGCACTGGTGTGACATGACACGATCTTTTCCCTCTTAAACTGCTGTGTTATCCGTTTTCATGATAGCCAACAATTTTAACATGGATATTGGGCTAATAATAACACTAACAATAATAACTTGCAAGGTAGATAGTGAGAAAGCTAATTTTTGGGATAGTACAATTTGTTTGCTGTGGTAACCTAGCAACCAATTTAAACTGTGTTTGCCGTGTTTCTGGAGCCTTACAGAGGCATGCTTTGCAGAGTTCTGAAAAGGCATATAATATTTTTTTTTACTATCCAGTTTAAGTTCCCTCTCTCCTCCATACACACAAACATGTATCATTTGTCAGTGATATTAAGGAAGGCCCATGTATGTACATTTTTACCCATATCAGATTCAGGACAGGATGAGGAGCAGTTTTAGGCTTAAAAATTTATACCCAGGCCATGTTTTACTTTGTCACCTAAACTTCAACGGCTGCTAAAAAAAAATTCTCTTAATCCCACTCCCTTGTGGAGCGTATTTAACTTTCTCTGACCTTTTGTAGACTTTTAACATGGATGAGACCTCCTTTTCGCCATCCCCTCTCTGTAAAGCCTGTTCTCATAGGCCATTCAGTACCCGTGCACAGGAGAACCCGGGGGCACCAAGCCTAGCTAAACTTCCACCGGGCCCCACAAAGCACTTCAGCCCACAACAACTCCTGACGGACCATGCCTCTTAATAGCAATACAGCACTTTTTGTCCGCCAGCTGGTCCCCCTCCCTCTCATGTAAAAGAGCTGGACCCTAGCTAGTGGCATGCATTACAATCCCTGCCGTGATAACACTGACAAGAAACCTTCTACTGCAGAGAAATCTGCACTGCGGTGAAACGCGCTCAGAAACAAATGAGGCTGTGCATGGTCATTTTAGAGGACACGAGGAAGAAGAAAAAAAAAAAAAAACGGGACAAAGTGCTTTCAGCAACAACTACGTCAGTACAAGGCATCTTATCTCAATTACAAACAAACACTTCACCCTCGTTCTCTGATCAATGCGCAAACTGACAATTGGCTTTGGAGCACCACGGCTTGGCAGCCAAAGGCTTGCTTGCGTAAAAACCCACCCTTTGCCATCCAAAAGTGTAGCTGACAGCTCTGCTTTTGTACCGCAAGCAGCCAGTGTCTGCTTTCTGACTGCAAAGCTTTGTCCTATATAGGACATATGGTTGAACTTAAACTATATATAACTCTGGGAGGCAGCACCTCAGAGAGCAACATCTCCACCCAGCTGAATTCAGACCCAGCAGCAGAAGGACCGGCATGCTCCGAGATTATTATTTTCAATAAGAGATCCCGGACAGTGCTGGGCTTCATCCAGCGTGTCTGGCTAACCATATTTACTGAGAATAATTAAAAGGGGCTCTCAGCGTTTTTTGTGGGGGGGAGCTTGCAGCTTGCCAGTAATCCCACAGAAGCCTGGAGAACCGCACTCACGCTCAACTAATAAACATTCCCCAATCCTTAATACCAGAAATAATGAGAATGTGGTTTGGGGACTAACTGTTGTACTTTTGTGATTTTCGAAAGCTCATAAATTTCACCTATGCATGCCTGAGACCTGTGGCTCTGGTTAAGTGGATTTCCAGCTGGCCCGGCTCCCTGTTGGGTTGACTGGGGCTGCTTCTCTCTAGCAGAAGGGGGAATCCAGGCGGCAAGGTGGGGGCGAGACCGGGGTGAGACCGGGGCGCACCTGGGAAGAGCGATCATCTGGTGCATCTTGTTTCCCAGCATCCCTTTGGCTAGGAACTGATGACAGGATTTAGAGCTTGTCTTAGTCTTCCTGCCACGCCCGCCACTGGGAGAGGACCTGGGACGGAGCCATGAAGGCTCTCTCACACACACACACACACACACACACACACACACACACACACACACACGTACACACACACGTACACACACACGTACACACACACACACACGTACACACACACACACACACACACACACACACACACACACACACACACACACGTACACACACACGTACACACACACGTACACACACACGTACACACACACACACACACAACGCAGACACACACACACGTACACATGCACACACACACACACACAGACGCAGACACACACACGTACACATGCGCACACACACACGCACACACACACACACACACACACACACACAAGTACACACGTACACACACACACACACACACACACACACACACACACACACACATAGACGCAGACACACACACACGTACACATGCGTGCACACACACACACACACACACACACGTACACACACGTACACACACGTACACACACGTACACACACACATGTACATGCACACACACACACACACACGTACACACACACAGGCAGGCCCCGATGTGTTTACTCATACGTGCCTGTGAAGTCCTGTTTCTGGCCACTGACTCATGCTCCTGGGGTAAACCTCAGCTTTGGGAAGGGGAGTCCAGGGCGGAAGGTCTCACCATCCGATCCTTGCCTTTATGACTGCTCAGTGTCTGCGCCTGCCTCCGGTATGAGTGTTCAGAAAGGGGCGAGCCTGCCTGCTCGGACATGACATGTTTAATACCAACTTGCAAATACGCGGCTGCAAAAGCACTTAGGAAACTAATACTCTGACAGTGTGGACAGAAAAAAAAAAATCAAAACGTTTCCATCGTGGGCCCAAGAGGGCACATGTTACAGTCTGAGTGAATCAATCACCATCGCGTCACAGTAAAGCAAAATACTCCTCTGTGTGTGTGTTTATGTACGTGTGTGTGTGCGTGCGTTCAAACTGCGTTCATTATGAAGCAGCATGACTGCAAATACCGAAACAAGTCTCAACAATGACGAAGCGCCTGAAATTTCATCACAGCAGAAGTTAGGCTGCTTGAGGTTATGGAATTCAGGGCTAACAAAATTAATCTACAGCACACAATGATGAAATGAGCCACAAAAACAAATTTAAGAAATAATTTTGACCCAGTTTCACATCAGGTCATCACAGTTACAAGGTTTCATTTGAACACACTCCTTGAGGACAGTCTCTGAGATAGTGTCGAAAACAGCTGCCATGATTGCTATAACTGTAATGGTCCCCATAACTATGATGTTTACTGTAACTCAGAGTAGCTGTAACTGTAATGTTTTGCTGTAACTGATGCTTGCTGTAACTCTGATGGTCACTGTAACTGATGCTTGCTGTAATTCTGATAGAGCCCAGCTGTGTACTGCCCCACTTCGGATGGAAGTGTATGAGAACATTACCTTCCAGCAACTGATCGCTCAGACAGCGATAGCCTGATTCCACTGCAGAGCCGGACCCAGGCTGGCTCGCAGTGCTGAGGTATCTTTTTTGCTGACCCGCAGAACCGGAGCTGGCCTACTTGCAGGCAAACGGTGGGAGGAGCCGGCAGGCCGCGTTATTATACCGCTGCCGCCGGAATGGGTGCCGGAGCTAAGAATTAAGGACATCAAACAGGGGAGGGAGAGGAGAGAGGGCCACCAGCGCCGATCGCAGCAAACAGGAGGCAGACAGAAGCATGGTGGAGGGGGGGGATAAAGATGTTCAGGCAGTCAAAACGCATCCTGGGTGGACACAGGTAGTCGCTGTGACAGTGTGTGCCCTATCCCCCCAATCCCATTACCCGAGGTAGCTTTGCCTGACCCCACCCATTCAGCACGACTCAACGGATCGGATCAGCTTTAAGTGTTGGATAGGATGAATTTTAAGTAACGTCCATGTCACATAACAGCCGGGGCCAAAGGCAGAGCTAAGCCATCAGCCCAGTCAGAACGCAGCCCGACAGGAGTTCAACGGGTTTTGTGGAGTGATAAAGCAAATTCACAACCACAGTTTCAGCCGAAAAGCCGAGGTAGAGGGCATTCAAATGAACTATCGTGCCATACTTGCAAATGATCCCTGCCATCCCTGCCCAGGACATCGTTCTCCTGTGAAACACAGAAACCCTGAGGTGCAAGGCTCCGCAAATGCTCACAAACCGCCCGGCCACGGAGTATATATCTGCGCACGGCAGCAGCGAAGCAGCCAGACTAAACAGGGACCAGCGTTATCACATTCCAGCAACAAAACAAACCTCCGCTCTCCCCCAGTCACAACGACAACAACAGGTCCGCATGCAGAACCGAGCGCTTCCACCCCCACTCTGCACCCCACCCACCCCCGGTAACCGCGAGCCCTTGCGCCAACATGGCCGCCCCGGTACCATCACTTCCCATTACACTGATTTACAGTGAGCCTCGAGGATGGAGAGACCGGTGGATAAGCCCATGTCAGCGTGCCCTGCCCCCCCCCCCCCTCCCCTGGGAACAGAGCATGCTGCTGATAGATAGTGGGCAGACGGGGACGGGACGGAGGCAATAGGGTAGAGGGTATCGATTGTGCTCCGCAGCGACTCGGAGACAAGTGCTCTTGGTACAGACAAAACAATCAACAATGGGGCCCATCCAATGGACCCCCCCCCACCCCCCCCCCCCCCCCCCCCACGCCCTGATCAGAACAACAGGCAATGGCTGGGTGAGAACTGTGGGGGGGTTGAGGCCTTGCTGGTGTCTCAGACACAAAATCAGTAAGGCAAGGCTCATCGGGATGTGTCTTCAAACCTATTTTTCACCACTTTTTTTTGGAGATCAAGTGGCAAGAAGTGAGGGCGATAATCTGTGAAGTGTGATCTATACGGCCATGTGCCATTACTGTGGTAAGTTAACAGCTAAGAAGCTAAGTTCTTGTCATTTTAGGGAATAAAAACTGGAAACAAATGGTCAATCGATGGATTTCACACAAAAAATTGAAGTTTAAGTATGAAGGAGCATCCTTAGAGAAGCCTCCTTGAACACAAGGACTGGACAGCTTGAACAGAAAATGAACAGCTCACAAGACTATCACCTTGAAAGCAGGGAAAGGATACTATGGTGCACAATTCCAGAAATTTGATTTCTTAATACTCTATGGAAATTAAACATCTAAATAAACCAAAAACACTTATTCTCCCCCTATTGATGGTATGGGAGTCCAGTTTTTTCTGTGCAAATAATGACTTCTTGCAAAGACATCTTCATTCACTCAAGAAAACGGATCATGCCGATGAGTTACCGGTTACATTTTGCACGGTTCTTTGGCTCGCACTTTGGTCAGGCATTAAAATGATTAAAAGTTTGGTCTCATCCCTACTGGACTTGCCATTACATTACATTCCATAATATCAGCACCTCTAACACAGGAGCTGAACAGCCCACAAATCTATCACATTTAGTACAGGGACTAAGGAGCCCACAAATACATCACATTAAGTAAAGTAGATGAAGAGCTGCCAAATCAATCACATTTAGGACACAATCTAAAGAGCCCACAAATCTATCAGATTTAGTACAGGGACTGAAGAGGCTACACATCCATCACACTTAGTACAGTGACCGAGGAGAACACAAATCCATCACACTTAGTACAGGGGCTGAAAAGCTCACAAATCCACCCCATTTAGTACAGGGAGTGAACAGTCCATAACCCCCCCCCCCCCCCCCCCCCCCCCACACACACACACACTCTTCTTTCACTCCAGGCAGAGGACACACATTCTCCACATGAATGAGCACACAGGAGAGAGACTCTCAGAAGGTATCCCTGGAGTGCTCTCACGCTAACACACCGACAACGTTGTCCCCCCCACCTCAGCTCAACCCTGCACCGTGCCAACAAGCATGTTACCATTTCCACCAATCAGCTTCCAAGGTTTTTGTTTTTCCCCCCTTTTCATCAAAACCCCACATCTACTGATTCTGCCAAGAACTCCCCTGAAAGTTGTACAAAAAAAGAGCCTCGAATATGAACCCCCGTCTCTCTCGTTCCAGAAGTAGCCTGCCAAACACATGGGGGGGGGGGGGACACAACAGGAGCCTTGTCCGCAGCCAAAAACTCATTACAACAAGGACAATTAACGAAAGGGGCATAACCGTAAAAAAACAATTACGACGAAATGCAGCGAGGCCGTTTTCGAAACAGGAAAGATGGCAGAGGTAGAACAGAAACACCAATTAGGTAGAGATTTCTCCCTGTCCTCCTCCGCTCTTCCCCCCTGAGACCCACTGTCGGCATCAGGGCCTGGGCTCTCGTTGTAGAGCAGGGTGTTGCAAAAAAACTCACGGCGGACGTACAGGTACTCACGAGGTAGTGCGGCGTTCTCAGGTAGGAGAACATGGCTCCAGGACAAAGCTGCAGCCCGTGCCTCTCTTCTGCTGCGGCAAAGACTGACGGGACCCAACGCTTACAGAATCTCAGATTATATTTAGACCGACGGTATTCTCTTTAAATAGGGATGCTTATTAACGGGAGGCGACCTCGACTGCTGTGAGGGGTAGCACACAGGAGAGAGAGAGAGAAAAAAAAAAAAGAAACAGAAGAAGAAAAAGAGGGAGAGAGAGAGCGGGGGGGGGCTTGCAGACTGATGGCCCAGCCAACCAGCAAGCTGAGGGTCAGAGGTCATGTACCCCAGCAGCTCCCAGCTGTAACTCACACACTCCAGGAAGAAAGACTGACCTCTGACTCACCTACATCTGCACTCCAGAAGCTCTTCTCTTTCAGCTGGGCCGAGGCAAAGACAAATCAACCAAGGCCATCAGCAGCATACATTTATGCAAGGTCAGTGAGGGACCATCTACAACTTACATTTACTGTGTAATAGCCAAGGCCATCCACTACTCATTACATTACAGGCATTTAGCAGATGCTCTTATGCAGAGCGACTTATATAGGTTACAACTTTCACATGTTATCCATTTATACAGCTGGATATTTACTGAGGCAACTGTGGGTTAAGTATCTTGCACAGGTTTACAGCAGCAGCCCCAGCGGGGAATCAAACCAGCAACCTTTCAGTTACAATCCCTGCTCCTACAAATATGCTACACTACCACCGCACATTTTCACATTCAACACACACTGCCAAAGGAGCATCCTCAATTTACGCTCACTCCACAACAGCAAGCGAACTTCTACAACAATCTGCCAGATACCATGTACGGCTTACATTCATTCCACATCAGTAAGGGACCATGTGCAACTTATATCCATTCCGTATCAGTAAAGGACCGTCTACATCTTACATTCACTTCACATCAGTGGGCGCATATGATGAATAGAACACTCTCCACACTAATTATTTTCCATATATTTATTCCCCCATTTGTTTTCAACCGTACCATTAAGCACTGCAGCTCCTCATTTTAAACTGGCAATCCAAATGACACCCAAGTCAAACCCTACTTTATCACTGCCTTTTCAATTTGAGGATGTGCGGTAATGGTTTTCTGACAGAAGCCTGAAAAGATAATTGCATTCCTTCCTGTTGATTTTGACACAGTTGTATGTTCACACAATGCTCCCTGGTTAAAAACATCTCTAAAGCACATCACCACTTAAAGTGCAAAGTTGTACATCTATTCTCCTGTTAGTTCCTTTTTTATTCCCTGCAACATTTCAATCATTCTGTGATCACGGTTCTGCATTGAGCTCTGGGGGCCAGTTTCGCTGTGAGAGGGTGCTCTCTGCTGAAACTCAGAGGCCAGCCATGAAAGTCCCTCCAAATCTCTCACCCCATTAGGATCTCTTTCCCCTCCCTGCTGATAGCCAGCAACACCCAGGTTCACAAGTGCACTCTGGGTAGCGGTGCGCAGCGGACAAGCGCCAGGACAGGAAGTTACCTTTCGAGCGTGACGCAACATTAATCTGTCATAATGACACCCGGGCGCGCGGCCAAGAGGGCCGCGAAGAGGCACGAGACAGCCAGCTCCAATGGAATGCGATCTCCCACAGTTGCCGTGACGATGAAAGGGTGGGCGACATGCCCGCACGCCCAATCATCGTCCCTCTGGGGGATGTTTAATTCCTCCAGCGCCACCACACCCTCCGCAGGCAGCTGCCCTACCTGTTGCTGAACGGGCCGGCAGTTAGTCACACAGAGCAGCCCCGCTCTCCCTGATGATAACAGCACAGCGTCACGCAACGCGCGCTTAGCAGAGACCGTTAGCCAGGGGGGAAACAACCTCGCTGAAATACTTCAGGCTGCAATGTGAATGGTTAACCTGACACTCTTCAGGTCTTCTGCTGCAGACCTTCTTTAAGTCCCACTCTGCGTGTGTGTCTGTGTGATAGAGAGAAAGTACACAATAAGCGTGTGTGTGTGCGCGTTTTTGAGAGAGAGTAAGTACACATGCAGGTGTGTTTTTCTGTGTGTGTATGTGTGTGTGCGCATGTCTGTGTGTGTGTTTGAGCGAAATACAGAGAGTAAGTACACACACAGGTGTGTGTGTGTGTGTGTGTGTGTGTGTGTGGGTCGGGGTGATTAAACACCTCTTCCACCGCACTCACTCAGATGACTCACTGTGAAAGCCCTTGCAAAGGCTGGGTCAGACCAGATTAGACACATTAATGCAGGTGAATCAGGTTAATGGAAATAGCCTGATATACAGTAATACAGCTCCATGGGGTCAAGGGCTCAGAGCGCAACCACCACAGGAAGTGAGGGCGAAGGCGAGCGGCAGAGCACTCCACTTCACCCTTTATGCGTGTTTTTGTGTGTCTGCGTTTGTACGTGCGCGAGTGTGTGTGTGTGTGTGTGTGTGTGTGTGCATACATGCATGTCTGTATGCATGCGACTGTGTGCATGTGCAAGCATACATGAATGTATGTATGCCTGTGAGCATGTTAGAGAGAGGCAGAGAGAGAGAGAGAGAGAGAGAGAGTGAGTGAGTGTGTGTGCGTGCGTGTGTGCGTGTGTATGTGTGACTGAGTGACAGGGAAAAAGAATGTGCACATATCCATACATTCTGGTTGATGCAGATTACTGTTAATGGAATATGTAAAGGACAGCTACAGTAATTATAGCCCATACAGCAAACTATACATGTTCCACTTTTCCTAAGGCCTGCCATATTCCCACCTCTAAAACGGACTCAACAAGACCCGCTTCTAGTTCGCCCTGGCAAAGCGTTAACTTGTCGAGTGCCAACTTGTCCCAGTCCTCTGAAAAGGATGGCACTGAAATAGATTTAATGCCTCTAAAACACCTCGAGAGCTGAGTTAAGCCCCTCTGTGATGGCAGCACATTCCGATTTAAGTGCTCAAAAAGCACCGGTATGAGGAAGAGTGTGTCTTGAAACAAAAAAAGGGTGGGGGAAAAAAAAAAAAAATTGCACATCGAGTGGAGGAAGCAAGTGGCTTCGGCATACCCTCAAAAAAAAAAAAAAAAATGCAAGAGCAGCAGTGAAACACAAAACCACCATTATCGGCCAGCAACCCGATCCCAAGGGACAGTTCCAGCGTCGCAGCAGATCTTCCGCTAACCAGTACATGCGCAGCCCTGTCACAAAGTCAGGTGGCAGGAAAAATAAAAGGTGAGCCAAACACTACTTCTGCCCTTTTAAAACGGGGGGGGGGGGGGGGGGGGGGGGCAGAGTTTCGGTATGAATGGTTCCACGTTCAAAACCAAAACAAATAAAAAAATTTTTTTAAAAAGTGCAACTCAACCCTGCGCTGAGCTGGTGGCACCACAGCGGTTTCAAAAGAAGAAAAAAGAAGAAATACCGCAGAAGTGACAGACAGGCAGACAGACGGGAAGTTGCAGGAGGCGGACCGACCGGCAGCCGAGCGCGGCGTCTGGGGCAAAGGTACGCGGTAGGTCAAAGTCCCGGCGCTTCCTACCCCCGCGGGGAGATGAGCCGGGCGGGTGACGGGCGGGTAAACAACACGGAAAGCGTGGACGCTGCCTTTCGCAAACAAAGCCAGGTTTCTCCCTACAGCACAACAAAAAGAGGCCTGTTTCCCTTTCACAATGACAGCGCGTCTGGCCAACACGTTGTGTCTTTTTTTTTCAGTTGCGGGAGAGTCGAGGAATACGAGATGAGAAGGCAGTGGGGTGGGCACAAAAGTGCAATTGAAGTGGGGGGGGGGGGTGGGGGGGATAAATCAAACAACGGACAAACTCTGCTCTGACTAGTTCTGGCATTGGAGGGAGAGAGAGACAGACAGAGAGAGAGACAGAGAGAGAGGGACAGAGAGAGAGAGGGACAGAGAGAGAGAGAGAGAGAGACAGAGAGGAAGAGGAAGAGAGAGATGGGAGAGAGAGAGAGGGAGACAGAGAGGGGAAGAGGGGGAGAGAGAGAGGGAGAGAGAGGGAGAGAGAGAGAGAGAGAGAGAGACTAGCCTCTATTCAATTTCAGAAATAACTCCAATTTTTCCTGCACAAAGTGGGTGAAATAAACCAGCACAGAAGAATAAACACGTAAAAACACTCTCCAAAATAAAGGAAGCTTACAGAGCACCCGTACCCTTCTATTCAGGCTGCGTTCTAACCTCCTGATCAGGCGAAGAGGAGCTGACAATGCTGCATATGCCAACAGCACAACACATGGGTTGCCCAAGTACTTATCCAGGGAATTATCTTTATCAGGGAGATTACATCCCACTGATGAATAGGTGAAATGGAGTCCACAGAGGCATGCACAGGGTGATGGGAAATCCCACATACTGAAGTCTAACGAATGCACTTCGGCGTGCACTTCCTGTGCGAACCACGCTGAGACTCTGTGATTGGCTGTCACGGAGGGGCCCTATCATGAGCTCCTCCCACAATGCGCCGCCTCAGCGCTGCCGATTGAGACCCGCGAGTGTAGGAAAGGGAGGCGGACCTACACTCTCAGGGCGGTGCCGGGAGAAACAGGTGCTGCCGGGTCAGAGTGCCAAAGCCCTGCCACGTGGGCGTGGCATCGTTAGAGGAGCGGCAGGGGCGCTCACCTCTCTGCGTACGGCCGCTAATCTGTGTAGGCGAGCGACCTTCATCTCTGCGCTGTGTTTTTCGTGCTTCCCTTGCCTGTCTGGGCCTTGTTTACAGCACAGCACAAGGACAGATCTGCTGGAGGGAACTGCGTCGGCATAATGGGGGAAGGACAAACCAACAACAGCATGATGGCGCGGGAGGCTGTTCTACACCCAATCAGCTTCACCGTGTCCTATACGGACCCGTGCTGCACGGCAAACAGGAAGAGCAGAAGAAAAGGGAGATAATGGACCTACAACAGCGACAGGGACAATGCTGGAGTATACATGAACCCCCCGTGGCTTGGAAAGTAGGTCACGGTAACCCCCCGAGTGAGCTCACCCAAGAGGGAGTACCTACATACATTCAGGGACGCATCTATGGTTTCAGTGTCAGAACTGGTGCTGAATGCACTCTCGAGTAATCACACACACACACACACACACACGTATATATATATAGACGGACAGGCAGGCAGACAGACAACAGTACCCCCTCAGCCTCTGTGGCCAAAGGGGACTGTCCCTGCATTTATCATACATAACATTATTGTCATTCAGCAGACACTCTTGACCAGAGCCATCCAGAGCACAGTACATTACAGTTTTATCCATTTATACAGCCGGATGTTTACTGCGGGAATTCTAGGCGAAGTACCTTGCCCAAGCGTACAGCAGCAGTGCCCCAGCGGGGAAATCGAACCAGCAACCTTGCAGTTACAAGCCCTGCTCCTTCCCACTATACCACATTGCTGTCCAGACACAAGTGCACACAGAGACAGACAGGCAAGCAGACAGATCGACGACACCCTGGCTGTCTCTAATTTCACCCTCCTTCAGCTATCACTCTATTGTCTCAAAGCAGAAAATGTATGTCCTAAATTAATATTCAGCACAGTGGTTCTGGAATGATTCCAACGTGAGGGGTGTGTCAGAAGCTGGCGCTGACGCACGTGCATATCGAGGTGCTGAAGATAAAAGGGAGGGGGGGGGGGGGGCTGTGGCAAAGACGCGGCCACGCTGGGCGGTGCATTCGGTGCAGCAAACTGAATTACCCCAGCAGAGCGCAGGGCTGGAGTGAAACCAGGACACTATTTGCTTTTCCCAGGCCACCCTGCCCAGATCTCCCCCAGCCCTGATTGGTCAGAGACAAAGAGGAATGGAGGGGAACGGGCTCAGGGGAGACCCGACTGCCGTTTCGGTGTCCTCTGCTCTGAGGAGAGAGGTGTTGCTGTGCACCTTGCACATGCACAACACTAACAAGAATATCACAGGAAACCTTGCAACACACACAACGATAAAGCACCCGTTAGCCTCTTAAATACCTCACTTTATGTCATAAATTACGGTATGGGGATAACTGGTAACTGCAGATAAGCATCCTTTTTGCTGCTTGGGATTCAGGCATGGCTGACGTATCACACAAACCTCCATGGAGAGCGAGATCGAAATAAACCCTTCCTGTTGTAAACACACACGCGTGTGCAGAGTCATGACTGAGGGGGGCTGATGCGGCAGGAATTGCGGGGCTTTGTTGTGCTGAGGTGGCAGGGGGGGCCTGCACCGTGACCCCAAAGGAGGGGCGCCACTGAATCACAATGTCCCACTCAGCATTCAGGGGATCAGCGCGGTCTATGGTGTTTCGCTGCGACGTTCCAGCAACGTTGCGGCAACGTTCCAGCAAACGGACAGCTGCAGTGTCATCTGATTGGCCTAAAAGGCAGCATACCCCCACAGGAGGCGGGGCTTTAAAAGAAAAAAGGACAGAAGTAAACCATTGGCTCTCAGGCCGTGGCCTCAGCTGCTTCAGATAGGGTGCAGAAGGACAAAGGACTCCCAGGAAAAAAATTAAGGAACGCATTGCAAAGTCCAACTTTGCCACCACCTGCTGTTAATGAATAAAATGGTACACATGACAGACATGGCAAATATTCTCCAACAGAAGCCCAAATTGCAGAGGCTAAAGAGAGTGTGTATGTGGGGGTGGTCCCTGCTCATCCTCATCAGAAGTGCCTCCATCAGCTTCCTTGCACAACGCAAAACGTCCCCAAAACTCATGCACTGTCACCTCCCTGCTGCGTGCTCATTGGCTCTCAGGTCACAGAGCCACTCCCACCGCTGCCAGCGGCTTCCCGATCCTACAGGCCTCTGCGCTCAAGGACACGTTTATTCAAAATTCTCCTGTTCCATCCGGTCGGGCCATACAAATGCAGCGGCTCATTTATTCCGGAAAAACACCTTGAACACCTTGTTATTTTCAGCTTGGCATGTCGGGGACGGAAACAGAGGGGGTTTAATGAACGCGTCTCGGTCGAACCGGGGCAGCAGGGAGTGCTAACTGGATGAGCCCGCATTGTGTGGGCGCATCTCCTGCACTCGCAGAATCCTCAAGCTGCATCAAACCCGGCCCGCCCGCTGCCGCTAACACATCCAAGGGCTAATGAGTAACGATGTCAATAGAAGCCAAGAAATGGGAGAGTACGCGAAGACGCAATTATTACCGAAAGAATATTACAGGGCGGGTCTGGCAATGAGTCTGTTGTACCTGAGACAGTACTGAGCGTACTTATGCAGTCTAATTTATGGTCCACGTCCTAAAAAAAATAAAAAACAAAACAAAAGTTGCTTCTCAGCACATTCTGTAAACAGAACCAGCAAGCTTCAAATAGCTGAGTAATTATGTGGCAGTGTCCAATTCTGAAACACAAACATCACCACCTACATTCCTGGGGGTGGGGAGGGTGAAACGGAGACGAGACTATATAACGAAAAAAGTACATACAGACAGAGAGAGAGGAGGGAGAAAGGGAGGGAAGCAGAGAGAGAGAGTGACAGAGAAAGGGAGAGAGGAGAGAGAGAGGGAGGGAGAGAGGCAGAGAGAGGGAGGAAGTCACATGTATAGAGTGTGTGTAACACGTATCATATATATAGTTAGAGAGGGTGAGGGTGACATATGAGTTGTGTATGGGTGTTATGTACGTATTATATATAAACACCAAGCAAGAGAGAGAGAAAGTGATCGAATGGGTTCCATCCTCTCCTCTCTGTCCTCTTTGCTCCCGGACTCTTCCTTCCAGCCAGCCTCTCTCATGTCCTCCAACTGACCTGAGAACAGACCCGGATAATTGATCCTTACAGAGTGGCTTCTGTAGGAGCAATTCAATTTACATCGGGCTCGTCCTGCCACAGGGACACAATGGCGCTTTTGTTGGGTGGGTGGGTGGGGGGGGTGGTAGCACATGGCACGTAGTCTCTCTGCTCTGGCAGTCAGACCCACCAGAATCAATACCAACTGGGCCAGACTGAGCCGAACCCCACGCCCTGCCGAAACGGTACCCCAGCGGTATCCCTGCCTTACAGACACCTCGGGGAGGGTGTGGGTGTGTGGAAGTGCAGAGGGGATGAAGGTGACACGCTATGCCGCCGTACGGTAACCACGGGTGTCACCCCTGCAGAGAGGGGACTCGGTATGGGCGTCTTCCAGACCGGCGAAGAGGAGAGAAGCTGAAGAGGAGGAGGGGCAGAGAGCTCGGCAGAATGCTATCTAATTGATGCTGTGAATCTTGTACACACACGCACGCACGCACACACATGTACATACATTACATAAATATACACATGTACGCACATAAACACACACACTCTCACTCTCACACAACCAAACACTCACACACTCATCAGTGCCCGCACACAAAAACACAAAGCAGTAATTAAGAGCAGCCCAAATGCCCCCAGCCCCAGCCTCCTGGCTGCTCCTCCCGGTGGGTTTTCCTAATCGCCCGTCTTTCCCTGCGGCTTCCAGCTCCGCTCGCACTCCTGTAGGGGGCAGGGGGGCTCCCGTCAACAGCGCCGTGGTCCTCTGCGCTCCAGCGAACAGCAGGCCGCTTTCACCGGCCGCCAGGGCGCTGGCTCGAACGCCAGTTCCCTCCGCGCATCCCAGCAGCCCTGAGAAAACGGCGATCTTCCTGCCTTTCAGCGGATGTCAGGGTTTGAGCGAGGAGCCGTGGGAGAGAGAGAGGGAAGAGCCTCGTCGGCCAAGAGGCAGAGGACGGTGGCCCAGAAACGGAGACGTGTTTGCGGGAGCTGGAAGCGCAGGCCTCACGCCCAGCTTTAAATAAACATTTTCTGCAGGCTGAGCTCAGGCAGGGGGTAGGGTTTCCTAACACTTTCTTCTGAGGGAGGGAGTAATACAAGTGTGAGCTGGAGCAAATGAAGTGAGTTTAGGGGTGGTAGTGTAGCATAGAGGTAAGGAGCAGGGCTCGTAACCAAAAGGTAGCTGGTTGGATTCCCCCACTGGGGCACTGCTGCTGTACCCTTGCGCAAGGTACTTAACCCACAATTGTTTCAGTAAGTATCCAGCTGTATATATAGATAACGTGTAAAATTGTAATCTAAATCTAATCTAATGTAAATTGTTCTGGATAAAAGCATCTGCTAAATGACAATAATGTAATGTGGTGTAAGTGAGCTTGAGTTGGAAGGAGCAAAATGAGTTTGAGTGGGAGGGAGAGACGTGAGTTTGAGTTGGAGGAAGCGCAGTGAGTTTGAGCCGGGGAGCAGGTTTTCGGGGGGGGGGGGTTAGCATGCCTGAAATTGCGCTGTCATATTGCATTACCTTACATTACATTCATTTAGCAGACACTCTTACCCAGAGCAACTTCTAGCACAACAGAACAGAAGTGTATCTATCCAAGTAATATGAGCAGCAGTGTCAGATCAACACTCCCGTTGAGTGTGAGCATAACACTATTCAAGCACTACCGCAGATTAACTTGTGCTAATATGAAACTAGAGAGCACAGAAAACTACGGGAAGTTATATTAGATGCACTACCGTATATCTCAATGTCACTACATCACAATATCGATAACGTTGCTTGAATGAACATGGCGACAACACCCCATAATACTATAGGGGACGATTTGTGCTACAGGGCCTGCTGTGTAATCTAATAATCTGGGTCTGAACTGTCCAATCACAGTAGGCCCTCAGATGTCATGGGGGCTAAGCAGATCTGAGGTGGGGTGGGGTGGGGAAGGGGTGGGGGTGTCTGACCAGGCCTCCACCAGCAGGAACAGATAAGAAGGGCCTTGTCCCACACTAACCGGACACATCCACACCATTGATACTACTGACTTTTTCATGTACAAAAGCGCTGGTCTGGACCCGGCAAACTAATACACAGCCACCATCGTGGCCAAATGCCCAAAGAGGGCATTCTTCCCCCATACTTACACATCCAGGAGCATCAACACTTTCCCTGACTTTAGCAGTGTGTCAAACACAACCTAACGCCTCTAAAACACAACCAAATGCATTTCATCACTCTTGGAAAGTCAGCCAGTTAGAAACCACCAAAACTAACGTGCATGACCTCTGACCTACTGCACAGACCGTACCACTGAGATTTGGGGTGGGGGGGGGGTCTCTGAATGGTCAAACCTATTGCACAGACTGTATCACTGAAGTGGGGGGACTTCATTTCCCAAACAAGCCGTTTCTGAACGGTCAAACGGGTCAAAGAGGTGAGGGATGACCGTTCTAACTGGCTGGGCAGGGTGGTGTCCTGCAGGAAAGGAATCTGACATTAAGCAGGACGGCTATGGGCCTCTGTAGGGGGGGGTCAGAGGGTGAGCCCCACTGGGTTCTGGGGTGAGTGGGGACTCCTCTCTGGGAGCTGCAGCAGGTCTTCATTGGAGCATGACCTCATCCTCCCCATCCCCCTGACCCCCACCCCTGAAGTTACCCTTGCTACAATAAGACAAAGATCCCATGGGCCAGAGGGAAAGTCAGGTAGTAAAGTACAGTGAAAGTCAGGTAGCTGTTAGGTACTGAGTCTACTATTAAACGTAACACTATTTATCAGTTTTGCACACACTATCCACGACATCTTCAACAGCATCCACCAGTTTTGAAAGATTCATATTTACTGCAGCAAGTCAGCTTGTGTACACTGTTCAACAGCCATGCACCAGGAATCAAACTGAAACATCCTGGCCACCCTGCTGCCTGCGACACCGGCCCTCTCAGCGCAAACACAGCCTTGGCTTCCTTATCATGCAACTTCACACCACCTTTGACCTTTTCAGTTACAAAACACGACAGACCAGAGCGCATCTTCTGCTTTCTGTCTAATTACTGTCTAATCAATCAACTGGAAACTTGGTTGTGGCTGCAATAGTTGTGTTTTTCAGGGGCAAGGGGGTGGGGAGGAGAGGGACTTGGCCAAGGGTTTTCGGAAATAGCACAAGGCCGCTAGGACTGAGAGAGGTTTTGCGATAACCCTTTGTGCTCTTCGCAATAAGCAAGTACCAGAATAAATCAAGGCCGGCACATGCGAAGGACCCATTCCCCCAATCCCCCCCCGCAGGTCCCAGGCCAGGGCCATAAATCCACCCTGACCCCCCCCAAGGTGAAGGCCCACGCCGCAGGGAAACACACAACAGCCCCCCCCCCCCGTAACACCCTTAAGTACCCCCCCCCGGGGGTAGCAATCACTCTTTCCTGTTTCAATGATTCTGGCATGGATCTGGACCGTGTGTCTGAAGGGTTTGGGGGGGGGGGGGGGGGCCGGGAACTTAAGGGTGTTACTTAAGGGTGCTATCAGACAAACGAGGACCTTTCATCTGGCTGTTAGATCAGGCACGGCACCCCTGGGCCTGGTCCAGTGAGTCCAGCACAGGCGCGCGCGCACACACACACACACACACACACACACACACACACCTCTATCTCCTCTCACAGGAAACAGGCCCCTTACATTTACCAGGCCATCGGCTGTGCAGCTGTGACCACAGACAAAGGGGCTGATCCACACACTCCTCTCACACTGGACCTACTGACTGTGATTTGTGATCTAATGACTGTGATGTTCGAACTAGTCAGTGACTGTAATGTACGCTCTAGTGACTGTGATGTATGATCTAGTGACTGTGATGTACAGTAGCGTGTGTATTTGGCTTCTGTTGGTTTCTAGGCTATCTAGTCAGGTTAGTGAACTTGTGGTGGGGCTTGAATAGTGTTATGCTCACACTGACTGGTCTGGGAGCGTTGTTAGCCTGGTCTGACACTGCTGTTCTTTCAAACTGAATGGATACCTCTGTTCTTTTGCTTCAGAAGGCACTCTGGATAAGAGCATCTGCTAACTGAACATAATGTAAATGTAATGTAAATGGAACCAGCCTCCACACTGACGCAGGCATTAGGAACAGCTCGGCCTGTGGGCTGCTGGGAGAGGCCATTTGTTATCTCCGGGACTGGAAAGAAACATCACTGCACCAGCCACCCTGGGAAATAGAGAGAGATTTGCCGCAGGTCCTGAATGGACAGCAATGACTTAAACATGTGGCGGCATCTGTGACCTCTCATCTTGAGGTTTACCTCCCCTGACAAATAACTGCACACATGATTAACATGAATTCTGGGAGGGTTCTGATGTGGGGCATGTGACAGACTTCAGGCTTGTGAAGCAGAGGTGGAGAAGAGTCACACTGGAAAGGATGGCAGGGTGGCACTGGGTTCAAAAAGCCACAACAGATGCACAGGCTGTTGAGGTGTCCGTTTCCATGGGCTGTCAATTTAATTACAGGACACGTGACCGGTCTCTCCCTCCAGAGGAGGACAGAGGAAAGGCAGGAAAGGCTTTCACCCATCAGGACCAGAAACACACGCAGGTGTACACACACACACACACACAGACACACACACACACACACACACACACACACAGACAGACACACACACAGACAGACACACACACAGACACACACACAGACAGACACACACACATGCATACACAGACACATACCCAAACACACACATACACACTCACTCACTCACACACACACACACGCACGCACTCACGTGCACACACACATACACACACCATTATAGATGGACAAAGCTCAGTCGCATTCACTGCTGTTTTCAGGGAACTCTCCCACCATGGAGAGAGTCATCTCCCAGTCTCCTGCCCGCTGTGCCTCTCTCTCTGCACACATCATTATGAACAGCTCACACACACACCCCCCCCCCCCCCCCCTCCTCCCCCACCCAGGAAACCTGCCCGAGCGTGGAAGAGCAGGAATCACCAGCGTGAATCAGCACACTCCCGTGCTGACACGAGGCACGCGGTACGAGCGATGGCTGCGCGGCGGTTCCGCCCCTGACTTCCTCCTCCCTGAGAGAGCGTTCCCACAGCGCTGACCGCACCGCTGACTCTGCCCGACGTGAGTGCAGAGTGTGTCACATCCTCACGCCGCAGTAAAAACGCCCCGTCACTGCCGAGCTCACACAAGTGAGGCTCTTCAGACGAGAGATAACAGTCCTTACCTTTGTTCTACCCCCCCACACCCCCCCCCCCCGCCCCAAAACTGGCAGCCTCACAGCGGCAGGCAGAACAAAGCCAGCACTCATCAAACAACCCTGCCTCCCAAACCGAGGGCCGCTCCGTGTCTGAGGACCCCTCTCATCAACAGGGGAGGCCTGAACTCATTTTCTCTTTCCTCCTGTTCATCGCGAGTACTAGAAGGCTGCTGGGAAAACGAGAACCGTGCGAGATTAAAGTGACACTGGCGAGATTAATACACCGCTCACCTGACAGCAGGCTGCGGTCGCTCCTTCCCGAGCTAGCCCCCGGCGGCAGGTGTAGCTCGGCAGAGAAAATCTGCTCGGCGACATGCAGGTCGCTGTCATTAAACCTGCGGCTAACTTCGGAGCACTGCATTCCAACTGGAATGACGGAAGCCTGGTACGGAAGGTTCGTGTGGAAACCTTCTTAGAATGAATCAGGATTCTGTATCAGTCTCTAATCAGGGTTCTGGGCGGCAGTGTAGGATAGTAGTAAGGAGCATGGCTCGTAACTGAAAGGTTGCTGGTTCAATTCCCCCACTGGGGCACAGCTGCTGTACCCTTGGGTAAGGTGCTTAACCCAGAATTGCCTCAGTAAATTTCCCGCTGTATAAATGGATAACAGGTAAAAATTGTAAATCGCTCTGGATAAGAGTGTCTGCAAAATAACAATAACGTAATGCAATGTAAACTAATGCGTGATACCAGGCAGCAGGTATGTGAATGAGCCAACAATGAGAGAAGCCCGGTAAGACTGGGCTCAGAACCACACTCATCCTCCATCCTTCTTGCAGTTGCCTCCTCCTGAAAAGGGGAAGAATGTGTTTATTACAAGCAGAGCCACATATTGTCTCCTTCACAGAACGCTCTTCATGAGAAGAACGGGATTGTGGGTATTAGAAGCTCCTGGAACAAACAGCACGCACCTTTATCGGGCCTCATTACGGAGCGACGTTCTGCATATCGCCCCGGGCTAAGCAGTGCTCCATCGAGCTGCAGCTGGTGCAGAAAGAGAAAAGGCCTCAGAAGAGGCCCAAAACAGAACCGCATAATGCAGAGTTCACGGCTTTGTGTTTACCTCAAGTAATTATCAGTGTCTTCTTTCACAACTACCTCGTAAAGTCCCCACATGAGGGAATGCTAAGCATCTAAGTCAGCTACGTGCTACGCGTGCTAAGGCCGACACGACGCTTCATTGGTTTACGGGTATCTTGGTCTGTGTTCATTCCTTGACCTGCTCCTTGGAGGGATTTTTTCAACCTGCAGTCTGGCTGAGGGCAAGAATAATAAAAAAAAGAATTAATGATTAATGAATTAAGCCTTTATTTCTGATCACTTCCACAATTTTAAGGTGCAGGTCAAAAAACGGTTCTTTCCTTCCTGTAAACAAATGCAGGAGAGGATTTTACTGCAGTATACATCTGTGCACCATTTGCATTGTGGTGCACAAAAATTCTGGCACACACAGCACATATAAAATGGGAATAATCCAAAGGCAAACACACAGTCTGAACAGAGGACCACAGTGCTCTGCGTGTGTTTGCGATCGGTGTTTCGACAGACCCACTTTTTCCCCCGTCGTAATTTAAACTGACTACACGCAATTACCAGCCATAGAGACTACACGCAATTACCGGCCAACCTTTCACACACTACGTTCCAAAGAAACACTTATACGAGTATCAAAAACGATGCCTTACGGCCTGTGCTGTCATTGTGTGGGTGATAAAATTGCCGATTTGCGCCACCGAATGCTAACATAGCGCCCCCCCCCCCCCCCCCCCCCCCCCCCCCCCCGCACCCGCCGGGTACCCTCCTATTCTGCGAAGCACTACCTTGCTCTGTGTCGGCGTCAGTTTCCCTGAAGCATAGGGGCATGGTTTCCTTGTTTATCCCATGTTGTGCGGGGGGGTGGGGGGTGGGGGAAGAGACGTGTGGGTAAACAAGAGATCGCCCTACGAAAGGGATCTGGCTTTTTCCACGCCAAACCTCCGCCTCTTTGTCCACCTGTTTACGCCCCCCCCCCCCCCCCCTCTGCCTCCCCTCTCGGCGCTCCTGCGTGTGGAACGTTCTCTGAACAAAAGGGTGCTTCTCTGGAAAGCGCGTTCGCAAACACGGCCATCGCCACAGCGGCAGAAAGCCCTGATGTTGACAGCCGGGTGGGACTGTGGGCCAGGGGTCTGTCAATCAACACTCCTCACAACACTCTGCATTGTTCCCCGGTGCTGGGTCGACCTGCCTTCTTTCTCATTCCGCCTTGGAAATATACACAATCCCAGCTCCCACAACACATCTCTCTCTCTCTCTCGCTCTCTCTCTTTTCTAATTCAGATGATTGCTTTTGCAGAGGCAAACTCTGCCACTGGTGCCGCCTGTCCCAGAATCCTTAGGGTACACACAAGGGCAGTGGAGAGCCCGGGAGGGTGTGGCAAAGCACAGATGGGCTGTGAGCCGGTGTGTTTTCAGGAAGACAGGTGTGTGTGTGATAGAGTATTGTATTGATTAGAGCGCTGGTGTGTGTGAGGTGGAGTGTTGTGTTGATCAGAGCGCTGGTATGCTGAGATAGAGTATTGTATTGATTAGAGTGCTGGTGTGTGTGAGGTAGAGTGCTAAGAACAGCAGTAAACTATAACACACTGGTGGTTCTTCTGTGGACTACAGAGCTACAGAAAAGTGACAGGCCAGCAGATGGGGCACACTCAGCTGACTGGCCCAGAACCTGAGACATAGCTGGCACCAGCCTGACTCAGACAGAATGCCAAGATCGAGCGTCTCAGCAAAACCCACAGAGAATGGCGAGGATCAAATCCCAGGGTCAGAACCCATTTCACCACAAGGCAGGCATGGAACACTAGATCAGAATTGGTCAGGGTTCAACACAAACAGAACAGTGGATCAGAACTCATCTCAAGGCAGACAGAAAACAGTGGATCAGAATCAGTCAGTGTCCAATGTCTCGGACCAGTCGAACAGGTCTCAGTCCGACACACAGAGCTGCAAGGCCGGAACAGCAGCATCACAGCCTTACAGGATGGCGGGTCTCTGTTCTCGCAGACATTTTTAATAAGCGCTCTGAATTGGATTACACAGTTCATGTCACCGGCAGGCTGCGTTGCCTCTACGCTCTGCCAACAACGCTTCAGAGGAAGGGAGGGAAATGAGATTAAACGCTACGTACACTTACTCACTCCACGATATTGGTGCTTTGGGCTCCGGGAGATGTTTTTTTTTTTAATAATACAATACGCCAGGGAACCTGTGCAGAAACACAGCGTGCCATCACCGACAGGGCCAGGCTTTTCCCCCGCTGCAGCTCTCCATTCCAGCGTCTTCCAGCGTCTCATTCTCCCCCTCCGCCCGTGCGGGTAATTCTACCACATCAGGGGAAACAGCAGCGATCTCCTCTGATGCTGCCCCCCCCCCAACTCCCACCGCCCATCCCCGAGCCCCCAGGTGCTCTTTAATATGTGCAATCCCAAAAACTTGTCAACGATCTGAAGCTCCATTAAACTTTGTAAAAAGCCTTCTTTAACCCACTTAGAGCTGCAGAATCAGGTTACAGCAGCTCTGGGGCACTTTGCCATTCAACTCCTCATGCCACCAGGCTGTTATACTCGCACGCAAAAAAAGTAGCAAAGCAAAAAAAAAAAAAAAGCTTCCTTGTAGAGCGCATGCTGAATGAGCCAAATATGGATAACAAACAATAAGACAACGACATCAAAACACGGTGGTTTTACTTAATTTCACACTCCCAGCTCTTCAAAAGCATTCCCTGTCCTAGCTGTGTCCTCAAACCAGCCAGCGCTGACCTGTGACTGAGAGCTTCCAGCACTGCGCAGAAACGCTTATGTAATATTACTCTAAGTGGCAGACGCATAATGCCCTTTCCCTTTAACTGTATATTGTGTGCTTCCACGGCAAGGGCTATTCTTCCAGAAGTATCTATTCAGTTATACCCCTACAGGCATCAGCCCTGTTCATCCCAGCGTGCACGCTTTTGAGGAATTTCACAGCCGGTCGGAGTGGCGGCGTTAGAACAGCCAGCCTGAAGGCACAGGCTGAAAGAGGCATATCAGAGAGGACAGAGTGAGGGGTGTTACGCCGAGGTGCCGGAGGCGGCCGGTTCAGGTGTGTGGGCTGAAGACGGATGTGGCCGCTGCTGGGACCTACCTTATCCTCTGGGTGCATGGTGTCGCTGTCAGTGCGGAGCAGAGGGAGAGAGAGGTAGAGAGGGGGAGAGAGAGAGGGAGATGCTGTCGTACCCCTCTCCCATGTGACAGAGTGACAGAGTCCTGCTGCCAGCGCCACTCTGAAGCCCCACAGGCTGGCACTGCTGTGGCTGCACGCCACACAGACAATCTCTCTCTCTCTCTCACATACTCATTCACACACACACACACACACACACACAAAGCAGGCACCGCAAACCAAGTGTGTTTATGGAACAGACAAAGCAGGAAGTAGGCCGGGCACAACTGGCTAGTAAATTGCACGATCTCCTGCACACAGACCTCATCTTTCACAGTAAACGCATCCAAGCAGACAGAGCCATCGCTCACTGTGCGGGAGAGGGAGGGAAAACGGCTGTTGTTTTTGCTCACGCTGGGGTCTATTCTAGCTCGCTATCTGGTGAAAATGGCAAGAACACAGGACCATTTGGTGTGGGACAGTAATGAAAGGGCCTTTGGAGCGTTCTTACTCGTAGCCGGTTAGCGGTCGCACCCGCTGGTACGCATTTACCGCTGTGAGAGAGTCAGGGTGGAAAACGCGTAGACATTTCACATCCTCCCAGGTGTAAGAGCACCTAGAGGTAACACACGGAAATGCAGCTCATTTTAGACAGATATGAGTCTACTGGGGCCACTGACTCACAGATCAGCATGCCTATGGGAAACTACTCACTCACTCACACACACTCACTTTCATGCACATATACACACACACACACTCACACTCACACTCACTATCAGACACACTGACATACATGTACTCATACACGCACTCACTCACTCGCTAACAGACACACACACACTCATACACTCACAACTACAACATGTAGGTGATTTTAATATCAACATGTTATCCACACCCATCCCCCACCCCACAGTAAGCACATTCCTTGTGGAAAAAAGGAGCCACTTGTTTGAACCCGAAACACTGAAACTTCCTCAAAAGTCAACGCAATTGAATAATATTTGATGAGAACATTTCAAGCTTGTCTGCTCCTGTTCCTGTCCTGTCCTGTTGTGTGTGTGCAGTGCATGCGAGTCTAGATGCAAGCAAAACACATTCACTTGCATCATCCTAGATATTCTGTATGATAAATACCCTGGATGTTTTGCTGAAAACCCAATCCTGACTCCTGATGGGAGGAACAGCAGTGAGAGACTCCATCACCCATGTGTGGCACATGTACAAAACTGAAACCAGCCCAGGAGACGAGTGTGCCGGTCAGCAATGCCCAAAGCACTGAGATCACCACCGTGGCCTACAAAGACAAGACAAACTGCAGCCTTTACAGACACACCCGAAGGAATCAATGACCCTTGATAAAAGATCAATGACTACAGCCACAACTGAAGGGATCAATGATCCTTAATGAAAGATCAATAACTAAATCAAACTTCACTGCACTATACTCAGTTTGTGAGTTTAGGCTGGCCACTGCCTCTGCACCTTAAAAGGTGTCTGCTTACTGGCCAAACCCTCTATAGCCTTTGGCAAACATCCAAATAAAGCTTTTATTCAGGTAAGACTTGCATTTTCCCTTACTTTCATTTAAGCTTTAAGAATGAATAACATCTTCATTTAAGGTTATCATTTTAAATTTTTCGACAGCCAGATTGCTGTGAAATTGGGGTATTTTCCCAAGGTATGCTGAAGTTTGCATTCTAAAGTAACGATAAATTGATGGAAAGTAAATACTTTTCAGGATGCACTGCTTACAAAATATCTTGCACCTTCATAGACACAAACATGCAGATCCTCTTAGAAGCCTTTAGGAAGGGGGGCTTAACATATAAGCCAGGAGCTTGGCAATGTTAAAACACTCACATTGCTAGATGTGATAGTGACATGCTTATGAGTTAGCAAGAGACTGGGAGGAGAATGCATTATGTTCACTGTGAAAGAAGAACACACACAGCCGATGTACTCTTTCAGAGATCTGGCCAATTCCCGTGACTTTTGAAAGGATTTTGATATCTGGCCTGTTTCCATGACCTTCCAGGATGAAAATATTTGCAAGGATTTTCAAGGACCAAAAGACCCCTGGTTCAGAGGGATGTTTTTATTTCTCTTTTTGACTCTTGCAGTTAGAGAAACATGAAAGCTAAAACTCTGTCATGTCACCTTGCTGTCAGGCAAAGCAAGGAGTGGAGCCTTCAAGGGCTACTGCAGGGTTTTCCAGAAAATATTAAAACACCCTTCCTGCATGTCACAAACATTCTCATTTCAACCGCCCTTCCACTAGCTGGACATCCACCGCTTTACAATGCAAAATTTTAAAGTTGTTTATAATTCACAAGTTTGTTCGCATCATTAACATCTCGCTCTGAAAACATACCAAAGTAAAAGCTCTTCAGCTGTACCGTAACTGCTGTCAGGTGACAGTGGCTGGGATGGGGCCAGATGCATGACAGGCAGATTCAAAGTGCCGCGTACAGTGAAATGCATTGTGGTTGGATCGCCGCTACCTTCAGCTGTGAAAGGCCAAGACTCACACTGGGGCACAGAGAGCGAGAGCAACAAAATGTTCTCAGCCTGAAATGCTGGCTGAACCCAAAGGCCGCTCTGCAACTGGTGGACGGCTGCATTTCTGCTCTGAATGTCCCTGCCATGCCAGGAAGCCGGCTTTGCTTCCCCTAGCAACGAGGAGAGACCAGGCCAAACGCTGACCTCACACACTCTCCCCAAACTCCCATCGGCACAGAGCAGTGGACACCGGCCATGAACATGTCACTTAGAGAAACACCCATGACACCCCAGCCGGGGGGGGGTTGGGGGGTAGAGGGGGTCGGGGGGGGATACTGAGCATGCCGCATTCCTGACCTTTGACCTCTGGAAAGAACAGCAGAGGGAGAGGGGTGCCTCAGCGGGTCACGGGAGAGAGAGCAGCTCCTTTGATGCCAAACTATTCACTCAAGGCAAATATTAGATTAGGGTGGGGGGTGTTCGGGGGGGGATGGGCGGCTTTCTGTTGGGTCAGCTAGCTTCATCGCATTAGCCCGAGACCGTGGAGACCGGAGAGAGGGGGCCAAGCCTCACTACTGTAACGTGTGCGCAAGGAATGTGGCAAGAATGACAACCACGCGCTGAAAAACACCATATTCCTGTTCCGCTGGCACCAGCACTCAGCAGAGAGACAGGGCTTTCAGTGCAAGGAAAGAAGAACAGAGAGAGGGGCGCTCAGCGGAAGAGCCTCCTTCTCAACTTTCAACACAGTACAATATGAATAAGCCGTGAGCAATGTGCGGTATGTATGCATAAAGAATGCAGCGTCTTTCAGCATCTTATTACCCTTTCTGAACGCAGGCATTTGCAAAATTAACGAAAGGGCGAAAGACCACCTTGCTACAAAAAGGTGCGCAAAGTGACCTCACTCATGATAAAGAGAACCCACGCTCTAAACTTAACCTCTAGCCACACTGTGGGTGTATTTGCAGAGCATTCATCCTCTCCTGAAGTAGGCCACCTCTGTGCTTACCATAAGGTCTACAGCAGCATAAGCTTGAGAGAAATGGGCAATCCCAGGTCCCGGAAGCACAAAGTACCTGCCAGGGTGCAGTGCAGATAGGTCTGACCTGCCAGGACCCGGTGAGCGCCACAGAGCCGCCGTCAGCGGATCAAAGTGCAGGCGCCAGATTAGCCCGGCTAACAGCGCAAAGACGAGACGGGGGAGCTTGACCCGAAGATCTGGGTCAAGTTCAGCGCGACTGGCTTCTCCACACTGACGCACCTTCTATATATGCCTTAGGGTAGGTCACAGGGGCTGAAGGAGTCTCTCTTTCCACCAATCACGCTTCAGAAATGGCCACGGTGACAAAGAGAGTCCACAGTCACGTTCCAGTGATGTCACCGGCGACATGGACGTAAGTGTGATTGGGGGGGGGAGGCTAACCGACGGAATTTCAGCACTGTCCGTTATGTGACATAAGTCAAAGAGAGAGAGCGTTACAAAGCCTGCAGCAGGCAGATCTCATTGGTCATCCTGCCATCTGGGGAATGGAGCATCTGGCGTCTGGCGTGTTGAGCTTTGCCGTCTTGCTTTGGTCTGCCGGTGGGCGGTGACAGCCAGCCGCTGGTGAAAAACTGCTCACAAAAACGACCTGACCTCTTGCACCTCATACCATACCATTAATAGCCAAAACTAAAGACGACAAGCCAGTCCCTCTTCCTACAGAGGCCCGTAAAGACACTGCCCTGAACGTTCTCTCTAAAGTGAAGGGACGCTTCTACAGGAAGGAGAAATTAAACAGCCACACAACAGATGAGGAAAGGTCAGATTGGGCCGAAACGCTCAGAAACGTGTCACTCCACTGCTCTCCTCACACTGTACCAAAATCACCAACACCATTCAACGCCGAAATAGCGTCTGCGGCGAGATACAGCCCCCCTCCGTGCCTTTGTCAGAAAAAAAAAAACACAGTTATTAAGGTTTTCAATGTACAACACTCCGCTTCCTTTTCATAAGCTTGAATGCCGTTCCGTACGGCTTCCGCGGCCTTGAGAAAAAAGAAGAGAGGTTTGCTTCCCCAATCTTTTATGAACACGGGAGCAGAGCGCTTTTGAAAGGTACCACTCCGGAACAAAACAGGATTCATGGGTGACAGCATAAAAAAAAAAAAGAGAAAAAATTCAGTCAAAATGAACTGGAAAAAAAAAAACCCATGCAGAGTCAAGGAACTGGGTCACTACTTCCAACAGTCAGCGTGAAAGAGATAAGAGAATTATTATTAAAATAATAAATAAATAAACGTAAAAATGTTGGTTACACTTACACTCGCTAATCAAATTAATTAATGTGGCCAGCTGGCAGGGAAGCAGGGGTTTGTAAATGATAAATCCCCCGTGGATCCAGCTAACATCTCTCCCACAGGGGGAGGGCGTGTAGGGAGGCAGGGGAGCGTGGGGGGGGGAGCGTGCTGGGGGGGGCGGGTCTCCCGGCGCTGCTGCTCTCCGCCCCCGCAGCTCAGGATAGCAGCAGGAAACAGGAAGAGCCCGCAGCCAGCCAGCTAGCCCACAACGCTCACCTCGGTCCGGTTGTCAGACCGGAAAAACACGCACCGTGGAGCGAAACCAAGAGAACGAAACTCGCCCTCGTGCCCCCGCTGTGACGCTCGGGCAAGAGAGAGAGAGAAAGAGAGAGAGAGAGAGAGAGAGAGAGAGAGAGAGAGAGAGAGAGAGAGAGAGAGAGAGAGAGAAGCCTCTGGTGAACTTCACACCTCCCTGGGCCCCGCCCCCTAACCACTGCTCCCCTTCTCTTCTGTTTCTCTCTCTCCCTCTGTATGGTCAGAGATAAAGCAGAGAAAAGGGAAATGAGCCATTGAGACTAGTTAAGGGTTTGAACGTGCGCTGTGGTGGCATGTACGCATTTTACTGCCCTCACAGCCGCAAACAGTGGCTCTTGCCACGTGAGCACGGTCGAGCTGCACGGTCAAGCTGCACAGTCAAGCAGCACGGTCACCTGCGTTCACATCCCGTGTGGGGATTACATTATTTCTGCTGAATGTCTACTGTGTAAGATATTCACTGTTTGGCTGAAGTAAATAATAAGTGCATGATGAACAGGATGATAGACACACAGAAACACAGAGGTGCAGCTAACACCCACACAAGGTGTGGGCCTAAATGTCATACCTTCCAAAGCCTTTATCCCTGGTTTAACCACAGTATGCAGACACTACCCTACAGAACACAACGGTCAAAGGGTTCTTCCCCTGGCTCTGTCCAGACCTCACACACTCTCTCACACACTCTCACACACACTCTCACACACACTCTCACACACACTCTCACACACACTCTCACACACACTCACACACACACTCACACACACACTCACACACACACTCACACACACACACACTCTCACACACACTCTCACACACACTCTCACACACACTCTCACACACACTCTCACACACACACACACACACACACACACACACACACAAACACTCAGAGCTCCAGAACGGGCTTGCGGGCAAGACTCAGCATCTCATTAAAAAACATCAAACGCATCTCCAGACAGCACAAGGCTGACCGCCCCTTCCTGGACCGTTTGCACAATAAAAACGGTCCGTCTTTTGAAATTCAGCATGACACAGTACCGTCTAGCGCCTCCCGGTTTCGAAAATCTCATTATTTATCCTCCGTCTGAACCGCAACCACTGTGTGTGGCAGCGTCCAACAGAAGCACAGAATCGTTTTGTTGTGGGTTCTCTTTGGACGGAGCAAAAGGGGAAGCTTGGAGCAAGAGGAAGGAGCAATTCAGTCTCTGCCATCGGAGCTGAACTTGATGGGAGGCCATGACCCCTCCCCCGGGGGCAGTAACCTGTTGTTCAGCAGCTATTGACAGCACAGTTCCCCAACAGTGATACCCAGAGACAATTACTTCAGCTATGCTGGCCACCCTGACCACACAGGTGCTTGTAAGTTCGGAGCATACTATAGACTGCTTAACCTCATACATGGGACCATTTCTGAGAACAATGCTTTGTGCAGTCTTTTCAGTTCAGTGTGCAGAATATGAATGCTTTCTCCCTGACATAAGTGTGGGTTACTCATAACCAAAGGGGAAGAAATATTCAAACAACAATGCAGGCTCCACAAGAGCACTGTAAAAGCTGCACCACAGTTATGCTACAGCTTAAAAGCACAGTCATATTTTACTTCTCCATACGGCAACTCTCCACCTCTCCAGCGCGTGTGAGCTCTACGAGGCTGACTGGGGAAGTGGATCCGGTCTGGCCCGCATGGAGCACACAGGACAGCCCGAACCCCAGGGGTCGGGGTCGGGAGTCAGAAGCGGCCCCTTCGTCCCCGTCCCCGGTGTGTGTCCCCAGTTCCCGTCGCGCGGTTCCCCCCTCCACTCCCAGACTCCCCCCAGCCAATATGACCTACTTTTCTCCCCCCTTTGTGTCTCTCCGTTCTGCTGCACCCTCTTCTCCTCTCTGGCGCGGGAGAGGGGAACAAAGAGCAGGCCAGCGCAGCCTCAACGAGCGACCCGCCAAAAAAAAAAAAAAAAAAAAAACCCACCACACAGCCAACTTATCTGCTAACAAAAGCCCCTTCACCGCGGCTCAAAGCCCTTTAAACTCCACACATGAAACACGGAGGATCAGACCCAGAGAGGACGGGTTTAAATGGCCCCGTCGGACGGGTGGTGCTCATTGTATGGAGACGCGAGGAGGAGGAGGGGGAGGGGCAAATCTCTACAGAGGATGGGAATTAACTTTCCATTAGGGGCACAGTGGGTTGGGGGGGGGGGGGGGGGGGTGTCTTTGCGGTCTCCGTGGACGCACGCTTCTGCAGGTATGAGCGGCGCGTTCTTCGGAAGTGGGATCTCGCTGCCCCTCGGCCCCTTCAGGAGGCCTAACGCACCCGCTGCCTGAGGCCCGGTCACCCCTCCTCCAAATGGCGGACCACTCATCCGACTTCAAGAAGTCACTCTCACCCGCTGACCACCACGGAGAGCTCTTGTTAAACCGGCTCGAAGCAGATAAAAAAAAAAAGCCAAACGGACTGGTTCGCTCTTTAACGATGCATCTCGCGGTGCCTGTCCCGCGCGGCACAGATTACCTTGAAGAGGAATCCGAATTTGGAATTTTAATAAGGGCCCCGCCGCTGGTGCGGCTAATGAAATTCTGGCAAACGAGGGGCTGGCGCGAACCAAAATGTATTCAATGCAGCAAAAAAAAAAAAAAAAAAACACACACACACACACACACATACACACACACACACACTGCTCAATGGATTTCACAGAAACAACAAGGCCATGCTAAATTAATACGGCTGGGCAGGAGGGCCTTTGAAGCTCGGGCTTTCCGTTCCTCCTAGATTCCTGATGACATGTGACAGAAGCGGGGGCAGAGAGTGTTAGGGCGAGGTGACCTGTAATGAGTGAAGGACCGTGTGAATGTACGAGAGAGAAGGAGCGTGTACGGCTGAGAGAGGGTGTGTGTGTGGGGACACAGACTAAGAATAAGTTGGAGATAGAGAGGGAGACAATGTATGTGAGAGACGGGGGCTGAAATAAGCAAGGACAGTCTGTGTGAAACAGATACAGGGTAAGTGTGGAAGACAGAGAGACGAGGGAAGAGCGAGAGGCAAACAGTCCGAGCAGCGGAGAGTGTAAATGTGCGTGGGACAGACGAATCTGAGACGCAGAGACAGTCGGGACACGTGTAAGAGAAAGACGGTGTGAGAGAGAGCAGCGAATACGCGTGAGAGGTGGTGTGAGACAGAGCGATGTTGAGAGGACAGGACAGTGTAACGTACGAGGGAGCAGCAGTGTAGATGCATGTGACGGTGAATGAGAGTGAGAAAGCGCCGCATCAGAGAGGCACAGTGACTCTGAGCTCACAGGGTGGCAGCCCGTCTGGGCGGCGCCACCCTGCTTCACTCACTTGCGCTGTAAAACTGCCCTCAGAAAACCCCAGCATGGAGTCCCACAATCCTCTCATCCTCTCAGAACTGTCCCCTCATGCAGTGCGAGCTTCAGAGGTCAGCTGAGGACCAGCGAAGGTCCACTATGACTGATACAGCTATGACTTCCCGTTTGCGGGTCCACGTTACAAAATTTGGTCGAGCACTTTCGATCTTAATGTCGCTGGTATGCAGAGGCAAAAACGCACCGGTTGGTTCCTTAATGGCGAGCTGTAGGTGAATTCAGTTCATAACAGAAAAGGGAAGATACGCTGGGAAGCACAGAGACTTCCTCAGGTGACAGGTGACTCACCTGCATGTGCTCGGTGGAGCTGCTGCTCAGGTCGTCCCCGGACTCCGAGTCGTTGCGGAGCTTCTCCGAGCCCTCCCCCGCCGAGTCGCACAGCGGGGGCGCCCGCTCCACGTCCAGCTCCAGGTGGGGCTTGCACCTGAGCAGGGGCGACCGGGCATGGTCGGGCGCGTGCGGGGGCGGGGAGTCGGCCCTCACCCGCGGCAGCGTGGAGTTGGCGTTGTTGTTCTGGAAGTGCTCCGCCAGGCTCTTGCCGCTGCCCCCCGCGGGACTGCCGGGGTTCTGATTGGCGTCCCTGCGCAGGGTGGGCGGGGTCAGGTGCCCCGGCGACCGCCGCCCGAAGCTGGACATCTCCGCCTGCTTGTTCAGGTTCTCATCCGACCTCCGAATGTCCAGCACCGTGGGCTTGGCCTTGGTCGGCCCACCCAGGTTCAGGGGCTTCGGGGGCGGCATGAGGGCTTTCCGCACCTCCCGAACGTACTGGGCGGGCACGTAGAAGGGCTTGGTGTTCTCGTCCTTCCTCACCTGCCACCAGTCCTCGTTGGTCTTCCTCACCAGCATGTAGCACTCGCCCTGCTTGATGGTCACCATCTTGTCCTTGGCCTTGTACTCGTAATCGTACTCCACCTCGATGTACACCTGGCCCGGGGCGATGGGCAGCTCACACCGGCCATCTTTGTCGGCCATCTCTCGCTGCATTCTGATGTTCACCGCCGGAGGGATGGGGGGCTCCGCATGGCTCTGTCGATCTCTCTCTCTCTCTGTGGAGCTGTTGGAGAGACGTGTAACACTCAGTCACTCACACAACACATTTCACCTTTCAAAGGGTTTCTCTACATCTGCAGTAAAGGAACGGGACAATACATTACATTACATTATGTCACATTCATTTATCAGGCGCTCTCATCCAGAGCGACTTCCAGAACAAGAGGACAGAAGTGTACCCATCCAAGTTAAATAAGCAAGTGTTAGACCAGGCTAACAACGCTCCCAGACCAGTGAGCGTGGGCACGACACCATTCACACACCACCGAAAGTTAACTTGTGCTAACCTGAAACAAGACAGCCTAGAAAATTACGGGAAGTCAAGTACAGACACTCCCATATAGCACACAGTCACTAGATCACAGTATCCCTAACAAATCGCAATTCTACAAGTAAAACAAGCAGCAAGACGTACAAAGCAAGGCAGATACTGTGTGAAATAGAGGTGGTGGGATGAGTCTATAAACCCGCCTCCCAGGGTCTCTGCACATGTGCATGGAACAGGAGCATGGCGACAGGAAAACAAAGGCATTTTTTCCACATATTCCTGTCACATGCTCTCCTCATGCCAGCTCCACCGAGGCCACTGTCTTCTGACAGTGACAGGCGCCACCGTGACACACTGTGTTGCAAAACTGCCCTCAGAAAACACCAGCGCGGCATCACTGCCCTCTCACCTCTCAAAGCTGTCCCCTCAGGCAGTGCGAGTCTCCAAGGTCAGCTCAGGACCAAAAACAGTCCACTATGACTGACACAGTTGTGACTTCCCGTTTGTGGGTCCATGTTACAAAATTTGGTCGAGCACTTTCGATCTTAATGTCGCTGATATGCAAAGACAAAAACACAGGTTTGCTCCTTATAATGAGCTGTAGGTGAATTCAGTTCATAGCACAATAGGGAAGATATGCTGGGAAGCCCAGGGACTTCCTCAAGTTCAAGTGGACAAAAGGCGTCATTGGTGCGGTGACGTATACATGTAATAGCACATTACTATTGGTCATCACAAATCATGACTATCAGATGAGAGTGACATGCTGGACCTCCAGTCAATGACTGTCTAAGGCACAAATATTTTCTGAAAGGTACCACATTACCCCCATATGCACTCCGCACATCCCTTGGGATCCTGGCCTATATTTACACCCCCCTCTCACAACCTCAGACAAACTGTTTTCACCCCCTCTCAATAATCCAGTTACTCTACCGTATCTCTTTCCCTCCCATCCCATCACCCCTGTAGACAGCTGGGCGTGTGTGTGTGTGTGTGTGTGTGTGTGTGTGTGTGTGTGTGTGTGTGTGTGTGGGGGGGGGGCATACGCTTGCCTGTCAGCGGCCTATCAGACAGGGATAATCCGCTGACATTTAAACCGCAGATATGCTCAGAGGGTACCGGGTTTCCCCACGGCGACAGGAAGCAGCCCGCTTCCTGTCGCCACGGTGCTCGGCTCCCTCACACTCTGATCCCCTAAAATAGGATCCACTCTCAGCTCCGCTTTAACTTAACTGGGTTAAGAGTGAGCCTATCTGTCCCGCTCTGATACGCGGTGTGGGAGCAGCACGCAGCAAATATGATTTAGTGATACGTGCCCAAGCTCCTCACACCCAAATCCTCAGTCCGGGAAACGCCTGACTTGTAAAGTCAGGCACCCAAGCTGGCCAGCAGGGCGGATCACCAGAATGCTGCAAGCCACACCTCCGGAGAATCCCTCGCCTCGGGGTGAGGGGCGGTCAGTAACAGAGCGCATACATGCCTGTGGGGGCAGCAGCCTGGTGCTTTACATAACCGCACAGACAGCAACAGTGAGCCTCACACTCACTCACACACACACACACACACACACAACAAGCAGGCACTCAGCGTCCCTGTCACGCGACATCTCGCTCTGACAGGCCATGTCACTCCGCTGGTCGCAGTTCTCCAAGCACTGAAGTGAAGGAGAACAGAGGATTTGTTCTTTTTTAAAAAAAAAAGGTAGACACAGGTAGACACACCAAAGAGGTAAACACAGCTATATTCTCCACCACGCTACACGCTATCATGCCGCCTAATCTTTAAAGGGAAACGCGAAACTTCACTCCCCCACCGGAGGATTGCCTCTCTGGCCAGAGACGTCTTAGAAGAGGATTGAGTCAACGTCCCGGAAGGTTCCAGAACATGACCTACACATACCCGTATCTGTTGTGACAACACATAATTTCCTAACCTGAAAGGGAAAGACCAACAAGCAGACCCGCTTAGCTACTGCTTCTGGCTGATTAAACGTGAAGCTCTTTCTCAAAAGAGGAAAAAAAAGAGGAGGAGGATTCATATCCTGTCCTTGAAAGGCAATAAATTCTTTACTTAGAGCTGCACAGCAATTAGATCCTTTGAGCATTTTATGCCTGTAACAGCCATGGTGCTCACACTTACCAGACTGGGAGTGTTTTTTTTGTTTTGTTTTACTCCAGTAAAGAACCTCTGATACATGGGTAGGAAACCTCATCTTGGTGTGCCCACGATGTCTCTGGCCTTTGTTGCAGCTCAGCGCTTAATAACCTTATTGGATAATATGTTACACAACCTTAATACAGGGTACCATAAAAACAAGGCAGTCAGCAATTCAGGAACAAAAAACCAGAAACATCTCCATCGCTCCAGAGCCAGGCCAGCCCACCACTGGCCTCTAAAGTGACCACCACACTGTCTCTGTCTTCAGTCTGTCAGAAAGGTCACTGGCAACTCCGCATGACATACCGAGGTAATTCTGTGAGGAGCGCTCCCATCTTCACAGCCCATTCATCTTACATTTTGGCAAAAGAATTCACCTAGTCACCCTGAGGTTTTTGGGCCTGCTGAGTTCAGAAGTGAATCATTTGTTTATTTAAAAAAAAAGGTTCCCCTTAGAGCCGTGACCTGGCTAACATCATACAAAAGTTAAAAAAAAAAATAAAAAATGTTACTTTGACAGGAAAAAAATCCCCCCGGGCTCAATTTAGACGCTAACACGCACGGCACCTCATTTGCGTCCTAAGCCGCAAGGCTTTCCAAAAACCGAGCCCTCCCCGCTCTTCGCCCTGCGGGGGCTGCCGTTCCCCTGAGAGGAGCTGTTGCGTTTTAAAAGTAGCTAGGGTCAAGTTATGTCCCGAATGATGGATTCCAAGTAAAGTGAGGAGTTTGCGGAAAACAGTTGTTTATGGACGCAAAAATGTGGGGCCTCTAGACACGCGGTTCGCTTCAGGAACGGCATTCCTTTCTTTTTCCCGCTAACCACTCGTGTATTTTTACCCCTCCAGTTCACTCGGGTGCTGACACCCAGCAGCTAAATGGCGTCAGACCCTGACCACACGCTCCCGTCCTACACACTGGGGATGGTGCCGACACAGGCCCTACACTGCTCCTTCAGTCAGTGGCTGAAAGACACTGTTTGAGCATCTTTAAAACAGAACATCTCCATCCCCGCCCCTCACAGCCATCCCGAACAGAGCGAAACCTCTCAGTGTGGCCGCACGCACCCCCAAACCACGCCACCCCTCCTCCCACCATGTACCAATTCCGCAACAGAATCAGAGGAAAAAACCATCTCCATCTGTGAGCAAACATTCCTCCCCTTACATGAACTTCCTCTGTTGTTTTTTTAGATTTTTGGTTTTTACTGCAGACCAAAGATTGGATTGACATATTGACCGACAAAGCATTCAGAACCAGGGGACATCAGTGACGTTGGAATCCAGTTGGTTACTGTTATCTGTTATGAAACTACCCCCTCAATGACGAGCAGAAAGAACGTCCAAGTATCTTGATGATCGATATACTTTGGTATTTGGCATCCAGATCAAAGAAATAGCTTCCCTAAGTAATGCCTTGACGTTTCACTGCGGAGCAACAGCAACTCAATTGTCCAGAAGAGTACAGCAAAAATGTTCTCCCAGCTTCTTCAATTCGCCCAATTGATTTTTTTTCAAAACAAAAAACGAAAGCCTTGATAACGAAGGTCATGTTATCTCACGCACTTCTGCTTCGAGGGGAACCTTCTCTGGGCTTTGAACTCAGGAGCATATATGGAAAAAAAAAAACAACCACGGTTTGCTTCCTCATGGTTCACTCTTTCAGTTCCAGAAAAGGTGGTTTATAATTCGCAGACACACTAAATCCCCCCTCTCCACCTCTCTCCCTCACGGGAAGGACTGAGGACTGAGGACCCACGTCCTTCTGGTAAATCAAGTGAGAGCGTGAGCTTCTGCGTTATTTGCACAGACCAGAGGTGCAACATTCGCCCCAGCTCCATTTCACGCAATTTCTTTCCGCCACCGAGAGTACTGCAATATTTAAGCAATGAACACCAGCCCATGGTTCAACACAGAGGCATTATCGCATTGCTACAGGCATTAAATAAAGGTGAAACAGACAGCCAGTCACTCTTCCCTCCAGCCCTCCCTGAGCAATGCAATGGCTGTTTACCTCCTGCCTTCTGGGCATACTTTATTTGGGGTGCCACATATATTGTACTACGTTACATTACACTACTGTCACTAGTATACCACTAGATATTAACTGAGGCAATTTTTCCCTGCTGTACCCTTGCCCAAGGGTACAGCAGCAGCACCCCAGCAGGGATTTGATCTGACCTTTCAGGATTTGATCTGACCTTTCAGTTACGAGCCCTGCTCACTACCACTACACTACAACAGAGTAGCCAATCCACTGCCCTTCATAGCATCACATGTTACTCCAGAGTTAAGTGTAAAGGGGAAGAAAACATCCATAATGAATTGGAGCAAGGTAATGATTAAAATGTTACTGTCAGGTCCTGTGAAATACATGCACTGCTGTGGACAAAGATGAGGTTGTTCTTAGCAAAACAGCCATGCCATCACCTCCCTCTCGAGCGTGGTGCGAAATAAAACACCCTTCCCAAACAAACACATGGATGGATAACGAAAACACTCCTCAGTATAACAAACAATTAAATTAAATTAAAAAGTTTGACAACGCTTTTATTTTGGCCACCTGACAATGGCACGGGTGAATTCTGGCTCCTGTTCTCAGTCACACCGACCACCCCTGGATGTGTGAGTGTGCACCAAGGCCGCTTGGCTGATCCCAGTTCAGTCCTAATTGAAGAATGTCAGCGGCCAGCACGGCGCGGGCGTATCTGTTGGGATTACGACACATTCAATTAAACTCACAACCTGAAGAAAAACCCAGGGTGTTTCGGAGATTACATCACCCCTCTCTCAGTGAGGCCTTGTATCAAGCCACCTCACTCAGACAAAGCCCCTCAGCAGCATACTGACACCATCACCCAATGATGAATTCCTCCCCTCCCCCAAACAAACTGTCTGAGGGACCTTTTTTTAAACTGCCATTTCTCCTGTCAATTTTATTATTCCAAGAGAGTTGGCCAGAGCACCAGAAAGACTGAATTCCTTCTCTAATTGACCCCTTCCCTGAGCCCAAACCAAGCAGAGCAAAGACTTCCAGAACAACACAGATGTTCTACTGCTCATGGATAGAGACTGTCCAGGGAAAAGGCCCATATCTTAGCAGTAAAGTGTAAAGTACCACATACACACAGGGAGTGAGGGAAAGGTCTGGCTACCGTTTGCTGTGTGTACTCCTTCTATTAGTGTGGAGATCACTTTCCCTGTATTCGTAAAAATGGGTTGGCTTCAAGCCATTAATGTGCGGAACGAAGATCACTCTCTCTGCGTTCATGAGGCGCGTAGGAACGTCGGGGCGTTCGCTTTGGCTTTCAGAGGAAACGGACGCCGGCAACCCGTGTGGAGACCGGTCGCGCTCCCGCTCTCGAAAAGACGCTCTGTGAAGCGCCCATGATCTGCCACGGAAACAGTTGCCATGGATTCCGTGAGTGCCTCTCGGAACCCGAGACCCTGGCCTCTCCGGGACGCGCCGAGCGCATTCCATCGGCGCAGACGAGGAGGAAATGATGCTGGGACCGGCGGTTTCTCGGAACGAGACCGATCTCTTCAACTACTGCCGCCCCTTGCAAACAAGCGGTCCCCAGTACGGCTGTCAGTCGCAGAGAAAAGACACAACATGCACTGTGTACGTGTGTGTGTGTGTGTGTGTGTGTGTGTGTGTATGTGTGTATGTGTGTGTGTGTGTTTGTGTTACATTACATTACATGCATTTAGCAGACACTTATCCAGAGCGACAGTGTCAGAGCAGGCTAACAACACTCCCAGACCAGTGTGTGTGTGTGTGTCCATTATTGCTGAGCTCTACGCTGTCAACATCTTTCTTACTTATTTAAAATCTTATTTACTCATTTAAATGCATGCACAGGAACAGGAACATCTGCATCTCCAGTCTGTGCAGTGACAGATTACACCAGATTCAGTCTGGTTCACACATTGACACTGCAACAGCAACACCATCACACATTACTGCATTAGCATTTTGGCTCTCGAGTCCATTGTTAGCAATTTTAAGACATTTTCTTTTGGGTGGGGGGTGGGGGGGGGGGGGGGGGGTAGGGAAACCAAAAATAGTGACAAGCCAAGTTGTTTCTAATTGACTTGCTGGGGGAGGGGGGGGGCGGCAATGTGCTAAAATCACTCACGTCACTTACGAGATGACAGCAGTTCCTATATCCGACCTGGAGGGAGTCATGCAATAAACAGCCGAAGACTGGCAGGAACAACAGACTCACCCCTGTCAGCATACCGCACAGCTTACTCAGGTCTCGTGCAAAAATTACACGCTCCAAGACCACACCCACCTCACTAACTACACAGCACCCCACGTCTCAATAGTGCTACTGCTCCATTCACGGGATGGGTTTTATCAATACAAGTGTCGTTAGGTCTGTTAGAGTACAGCGGTTTGGTGTTGTGGTGAGGAGCAGGGCTAGTAACCCAAAGGTTGCTGGTTCAGTTCCCTGCAGGGGAAACTCCTGTCGTTCCCTTAGGCGAGGAGCTGAACCTGAATTGCCTGAGTAAATATGCAGCTGTATACATGACTAAGGTGTTTAAAACTGTACTCTATTTAAGTTGCTCTGGGTAAGAAACGTCTGCTCAGCAGCTAAATGTAAATGTAAATTACTTGCTGATTATTAGCCATTATTTCCGATTAGCAGCAGCAGTCAACCGCAACCCCTGTTCGTTGCTCATCTACGTATCCACCAGGAATAGGCGCACACATCATTAGTATGGTGAATTACATTAGTGTTTGACTGCACTGCACAGTGGCCCACAGCAACCATCATAGTGTGCACATGACACTTCAAACCAGACACTACAACACAAAGTGACAAGACAGCTTCCCTTTCCTCTGCACAGTCTCCAACCCCACCTCTTGTGCCTAGAACACAACTGCATGGATTTTAACCCCAGTCCAGCCCCAACAGTAACCTTCACAAGTCCTCAACGATTATTGTTCAAGATAGCCATGTGCAAGTTGACATCATCCATTAGCCTAATGACTTAGACCTTGCAGTGGGCCAGGCGTTTATGAGCAATAAAGCCGGCTCTTATGAGCCCGCTACCAGCTGAAATTACATTCTTAGCAAGGTAGAACATTTTTGCCAGAATCGCATTGCACGTCAGGTTCCATGACATGAGCTTCGGAGAAGCACTGCTAACAGCCAATGAAAAAATGACTACTTGTTCATGCAATGTTCCATAAGTTGTTTCTGGCATGCTGTCTCCTGTAGATCCTCAGGGCTTTTTTTTTTCTCTCTCTCTACATCAAGGCTGCACAGATTTATTGATCATCCTCACTCACTCCACACTCACTAAGCTCTTTTACACCAGCCAGTTCACATGACATAAAGATCAGTGAATCTGTGAAGCATCTGTACAGCATTATTTAAAAAATAAGCCAACAACAACAGCAAAGAAGCAGAGACAGGGTCTGGGAATAAGAAAGACAAAACGGCAACACGTCGCAAACCCCAGGACACACACACACACGCAGGACAGAGGCAGAGGAAGGGGACCTCATTTAGCCGTCTCAGGATATGACCGCTTCCCGGTTCCACTGTTTATTTGGTTGTGCTGAGGCAGTGATAGTTCCTTCCCTTTTCTGCAGACCATACATGCAAAACAAACATCTTCAGGTCACAAATTATTCCTGGGTCAGCCATTTCACTTACAGCATGCTCAGTCAAACCGCTTGCCCCTTTATGGAAACCCTGGATGACTTATGACTAGTTACTGCTTAGGAAGAGATGACCTTGTCCCCTCCTCACCATATTCACCATGGCCCTGACTCCTGGCAATCTCTTGCTCTGTCCTGCCAAAGTAAAAAGACCTTTTTATTTAAGGGGCTGCCCACAGGTCACACGTGCACCTTAATTCTCAAACCAAGTGCCTTTTCTCTTAAAGCAATCCATTATTTGTAAATCTGACCTTTTTTGGTTGGGGGGGGGGGGGGTGCTCCTGAACTCTTTCCCACATGGTCTGCTGCCCAACTGAAGAACACACTATATGATTTCCGAAAAGCATGTGTACCCAAGACACTATAAGACCTGCCTATGAGTTCCCAGTGGAATCGGCAGAGCTAGACCTGACACATCATAGACCATACAACAGAGGACAAACAAATTGACCTGTTCCTCCATTTCTATCACATCGCCCAGTTAGGCTAATTCTTTCCTTTTGTTGTGACTCCAATTCTTGTCGCGATGGCTGGGGCTCTACGTACGGCTGGAATGAGCACTCATGTTCTGGCCATTATTTGTCTTGAACAGACCCTCATCTGTCCAGCATGTGTTTTTGCCTTGTGGTTCATCTCTTGTCTTCTTCCACAGCTCTCTCACTTGTTGTTGTTGTTGTTGTTGTTGTTGAAGCAACCTGCCTGAAACAGCTCCTGCCGGCTGGCACACCACGTTGTTAAATGGCCATTTATTTTTCATTGATCGCTGGCAGGCCTCCTAACAAGCTCGGCTCGTGAAACCTGACAACCGACAGGGATGCTGGCGGAGATATTCTGACTCGCCACAAATTGAACCGCTCACAAGACCAGCCATCACAAGCACCTGACGCTCTAGAAGACCTGCTCCGTCAATGAACCACTTCCACGGTGTCAAATTTCCACAATGGGGACAAAGCTGTAAAATGGACACAACAGTGGCTGAAGCAGTAATGTGCTGTAGGCTTTACCTGGAACGGCCTTCATAAGGCAGAATCTGCCCTGGACAAGACCCCATATAACATCTTAGCATTTGGCAAGTCCAACCCCCTCCCCCTCCCAAGACTGCGAGCGGATTACCTTTAAAACAGCTTCCCATTACAGTTCCGGAATACCACTGCAGTAACTTATTCTTTAACTCGTGCATGTTAACGTACACATCTGCTGCCTACTACGGCTAAACATTCACCAGTCATTCAAGGGAGAATAAGGGTCAGAGGCCAACCTACAGAACAGGAGATGTGCCTGCAGTGAATGGCACCTGCATGAGTGCGAGACATCTGAGAGAAATTAAGCCTCTGAGCGTTCAATCTACATCAGACACAGGCCCGGCACTACGGGGGAGCATAGGGGTGCACTGCACCCCCCGACGGGCCTCAGTGGACCCCCCAGATGTCTCATTATATCCCGAAGTCTACCAATGTCTACATGGTATTTATGATTTTTTTTTGTGTCCCTTTTTTCTCCTGGAGTCCGGCCTAAGCAGACATCCCGAGGGTCAACCAGTATCATCGCACAGTAGGTGCTAAAGCTCAAACTGGTAACAAACACAAACATCTTTGCTTAGTGTCAGTTCTAAACATAGAATGCCACTTTCACAAGCTCAGCTCACATCCGTGTACCCTGCCTCTTAAACAGGAGATGCAGACTGCCCTATTTCTTCAGTGTGGTTCTCTTTTCACCAGTCAAACCAAGCCAATATACATTTTAGAGCATATAGCTAAGAGATGCGTCTCCAAATGTAGTCTTTAACAAGTCTAATCTCCGTGTAGGTTAATGGGTCTGGTTTTTTATGCATACTTTTGTTAAGCAGCTAGCTAGACAGTAACTGTGTGATGGCACAGCCGTTTTTAGAGAATGATTGACACGTTCTTTTCCTGAACGGGCTCGCTTCAGGAACTGAGACAAGCAAGGGAATTGGGAAAGGCATGAAAGAAGGTACTGTATTTGACACCACACAATGAAACTACGCAAATCTCACTGCATAATTTATCCACACATATGAAAAAAAGCAGAGTCCGGTGATGACAAAAGGAAACCTATTGATGGACCAAATTTTCATACCCAAAACTATATACCCCTACTTAAATTCGGAAAAATAAAGCCAGCGGGTCGAAAACCTTCCGTGCCTTTATCTTGTAGGAACTTGTTCTAAAGCAATCGAGCGTGCGCCCAGCTGCCTGGAATTTTTCTGTGTTACCATTTACACCGGGGGCGCAATGCGATGAAACATCTGGAGAGGGTGGCTGGTTAGTCGACGACTGTTCGCACCATGCCGGCGTTATTTAAATATTTAGCTCGACATCCGAGACGCTCGATTTCGGCTGCTTTATGGCTCCTTTTTACCGTGTAACAGTATTGCAAGTCTCGCGCGCGGCCACATACATCACTTGACATGCAGCCATGAGATTTCTTTTTTTTTTTTTTTTGGTTGCGATTTCGTTTAAGAATTTGAAAGCTTCACGCAGCACTGTTTTCTGTTTTTTATTTTTATTTTTTGCATGTGGTAATTGTGCATATGCAGTCCAACACCCAAAGCCACTGCAACAGAATCTATGGAAAACATATCTGAACGTACAAAATATCGTGACAATCAACAAGGTTTATGGACTTCTACAAAACTCATTTAAACCAGCAGTGGAAAATTAGGCTTCCTTGTCGGTAAACACACGTGATTTAAAGACGATATGCACATAATATGGTTACATAATAACACGATGAAACCATTATCGCCGAACGTCGCAAGACGCAGTGTTTTTAATTTCACACATCTGCCTAGAAGGAAGAGCCACATAAGCACTGAAATGTCACGCAATTTCACGTGTCTTTGTCCCAGCGTTTTACTCAAAACAGATGCAGGTAACTAGCTAAATTAGGCATAAAACCAAGCTGGGACGAAATGCATATAGCTGCAGCTGTTGGTTTCATTTCTTATATAAAATACATATATTGTGGTATAAGCTATGCCATTTGAAAACGACGAGCCTGAAAGACTGGAGAGACTGATTAATTGAACACTTCACCTCTGCCCGTTTTATTGTGGAAAGAGGTAGGCTAGTCAGTGTTCCCACTCCCAGCCAGGTCACCAACGGGGAAGACCTCTGCCTACAGGATCTTTGTGCCAACAAAGTTTGAATAGACATACATGTTTTGCGGTCTACATAAAATGATAATCTATTCAGCTGAATTGATTACACGGCGAACTGGGTGACACCCCCCTCAGTCACTGCGTGAAGCCCAGCGAATGCATGTATTTACAAAAACAACTTTGAAGTTAAAAACATCCGTCAACATTGGTTGCGTTCATCCCAGTGTAATTCGTTTAAACCCTTGGAACAATTCCCATTCACAGCCACTAAACAACCGTCTTTGTGCGGTTTTCTCGGTCGTCCAAAACAGTTGTGCACCAGCAACACATCAAAGTCACCTAAATAAAACAAAACTGCACGAACGAGATCATGCGGATCGATATTCTACAACTATGAGTACAATTTATTGCCCACGACAACACATATAATTATCGTAATTACATAAATATTCTCCAAATAAAGAGCACGTGAGACAATCGCAATCGCTGTAATGGTTGCTAACGCTATGCGATGCCTTTCCAAACACACTGACTAGCAAGACCGAACAGGTTCATTTTCAGCTCAGCGTAGAAACAAGGGATTCCAATTTGAAGTAGCAAGCCGTTTCCCAACAACAGTTTGAAACACACCATTCATGCAATATTCGCGATCATAATCAGAAGGCGACTGTGTAGTCAACAATACCGACCTTGTGTTTCTGGCGTAGGTACTCCTTTTTTAAGGAAATAATTCGGTTCGATGAAAGTACGAAATAAAGTTTTTTTTTCCGCCTTGTTCCTCCACTTTCCCGTCTGCGCTGCTCCGAGCCACTGAGCGTCAGTAGCTCACAATCTCTCCGCCTCGTTTCCTCCCTGACGTACGGAACGCTCCCGCCTCGCTCGTCTGCCAGCTTTGATCGACGGTACGGCTGGTTATCCGATTAAACAAGCCTATATTCTTTTTCGTGGGTCATGGGGAGGCCTGGTGGCGTGTTGGCACCATCTTGTGGTTTCCTTTAGGAGCTGCCCCCCCTCCGTATGAAAGGAAGAAGCGGGCTCAGCACAGGAATGGCCCAGTCATTCCTTGGTACAGATTCCCCAGGTCCCTCGGGGGAAAAAAAAACATATTTATTGATTTCAACAGTGATTTAGGAATTAATTGTAAACACCTTGTAATAATTTGATTTTTTTTCACGACAGAGTTTGTGCAATTTTCTCACCAATTGTCAGGTTTGCACAACCTTTAAAAAGGTAGATTTAATAACCACTTTCATCAACCAGTTTCATCACATTACACTGAGCGAAAAAATAGGTCAATATCTGAACGTTCGGTAAACCATAGCAAAGGAATACTGATACAGGTGTGATATAAGGAAGACAGACGATGTACTACAAAGTGATTTCTTGAGTGCTGCTAGTTGTAGGTCCTATCGACTGTTACACAGATGTCTCAAAATGTTAGTGCTGCTAATCATTAACCAGGACCCGATCCCTGCCAGCTTGGCTGTGGGTTACCTACGGTGGTTCCCATAAATAATAGATCGTAAGATACCATCTGCTTTCAACTGAGCAAACACTGGTGACGAACCAGCTCCGGGAGACATGCATTATGAATTGTGTATGGTCTGGAACGGAGTCTATAGAGAATTCCTTTGTTTCAAATAATTTTTTTGCTTGTATGAGTTAATAATAATAATAATAATAATAATAATAATAATCACAATAATAAATACACGAATGAAAGTGCTAGTTGTTGCCAAAATGATGTAGGCCTAATAAAATTCCATTTGGTTGATTGCGCAAGGCGAGTCTGTCAAATCGGTGAAAGAGGCAATTTGAAGAGCATCGAGGCAGAAGCATTTAAAGGTGTCCGGAACACCGTTAGATTTCTTCCCATTCGTGCTAAAGCCAGAGGGATTGCATACCCTTCCAACGAGATGAGACGGACACAGATAAGAACAACACGCAAACTACTGGTCGCACGCTTTCTCTTCATTGGCAAATTGATTCCATTCCCTTGTTCATGGAGAGGCGCGTAGTCTGGAAATAATCTGGCAACCGCTCCAATTATGGTTTGTCTTTGTCTGAGACTTTCCTCTATCTCCATATCCGACTGTGTGTGTTTAATATTTGATAACGCTTGCCAACACGAATCAATCTATGCTGTAAGAATATTCAATGACGTCATTGCAAGAAATGGCACGAGTGCTTCTAAATTGCCATAGTGGGTGTCTCAGGAATGTTGACATAATTCAGTCTAGGCCTACTTGATTGCGTCTATTGAGCCTACATGAGGAGCAGGTGATTTTACGATGAAATTTTGCAAAAAAAAAAAAAAATCACTGAAATTCAACATTGGTCATAATATTAAATATGGAAGTTCTTTTGTGGTCATGGTGTGAATTTACAAAACTGAGCTCAAGCGGTATCAACTACACAAGCAAAAGGAATGGGCAGCAAACATTACCACGGTTTAAATTTACTAAGCAAATAATTTGCCCGGATAAACTCTTAACATTTTACAACTGGACATTACGCGTAGCTACAGCTGCGCTGAAAAAAAAAAATAGGCTACAAAATTTCGGAACATTTAATATTCAATATACCAAACATTTTATGTATTCATAATGCGGGGGAGATCGCAGTATTTTTAAACGTGGTGGCATTAAAATGTGAAATCTTAAACGCTACTTTTAAAATAAGTGCGTTGCATTTTCCGTTTGCAATACCATTGAAGTAGGTTTCTGTATAGATCACAGGATGTTGGTAAAGAAAATAATATTCATAGCTTAGTCATAACTGATGGTCAGCCTGACTCGTACTATGTTATTTGTTCTTGCAGCCCAGAAATAAAGCAGGGGTGTGACTTCATCTGAAGTTCATTTTAGGTGTTTCAGATGCCAATTATAAAATTAACCACGTGCCATTTCGTGTGCAACTTAATGCGCTAATCACACACATCTTTCAAAATTCTACGAAACTATGTAAATCTACCAAATTTTGCTAATGTGGTTAAAAGCACACAATTTTAAAAAAAATAACCAAAAAGCTAGAATGTAACATCGTGAATACGTTTTATTACCTTTCCTAACGACTCTGTTAGTACTCGACAGCGGCGGTCACGCCGGCTTTCGCGTTTAATCTTTTATTTTATGCAGTCTGGATTTACTGGAGAGGAACGGCGTCCTCCGGTGCGAGGGTTCAGCCTCTGCCCCGCACCGGTCTGGCTCATTTCGGAAATTCTCCAGAGGGCGGGGAAGCCTGCTCTTTCATGTCCCGCTTAGCCCGGCCCTTGGCAGTCATTACATCCCCGAATCACAGACCACTTAAGTTCAAACTTGTAAAACTAACAGGAGCCACGTCTCGCTGCAGGACCTATTCGGTTGCAATTTAAAACTGGCATCTGGGTCCCCCCGGCGCTCCATCAAAGCAACGGGAGACCTCGCCTCGGCGTATCGTGCGGTGGTTAGGTCTGTAATTGAAGAGCGCGGCGCGACGGCTGCGCCTCGCTGTTCCTTATTTAGTTCTTGATTACGAGTGCTGCTTCCCGTTGATTTTGTCGGTGTGCGAAATTAAGGGGTCTTTAGTGGACTTCCTCCCTTGCGGAATGTTTTTCGCTTGAAAGGTGAAAGTGAAGTTACCGGTTTTGATTTGTAAACATTATTTTTGTAACTATGTGTTGGCATTCAGTGCAATTTGTCAAATTAAACAGGTCTCATCCGTTCTATGTAACACTCCAGCACAAATGTAACACTTCAGAATTCAGCTATGCTAAAAGGGCGCTTCAACTCTTAAATTTGAAGGCTTGAATGACATTCAAGCAGCTGAACATCACGGGTTCATCCGCTGCGTTATACCAGGTGAAATCGTCATCATGTTTTCACCTTTATCCATACCCACTACATTTACATTTACATTTACAACAGCGGGATAAGAGCATCTAGAACCACGGAACATAACAAACAGAACCGAGCCGACGACATCTGAACATACGTTAGCCCCTCACTCTGCTGTGGTGACTAGTGCCACTATAAAAAGCATAATATGCTGGGGCATAAATTCTCCTTTGAATTCTCTAATAAAGCTAATCATGCATTAACTAAAGCATTTAAATGCGCGTGGCAGTAACTAATGAAGCACCACTCCATGGTGCTACACATGAGACTTTTTTGTCGCAATACATGAGAACTTGATTGCCTTGTGCGTAGTAGTATGACGTCATGTTCATGATTATCGATTACCAGCCAACGTTGTAGGCTGTTTTGCTAGTCGTTTCTCTCGTTTTCCCTCTAATATGGCTCAGCGAATTAAGAGTAAAGTGACTGAATAATGAGTGAATAATGTGCTCTCTCTTGGTAAGGGAGGGAAGGTGAAGCAGTGAACTTGAACTCCAAGCGAATTTCATTCCCTTTCCATTCACTTTTGAGAAACGCTTCTTGAATCATTCTACAGCCAGGATGAATTTGGTGACCCTCTTCGTTTTCTGTTGTGGAAAGGGCAAAATCAACAAGGAAGTGGGTAGCAGGGCTATGCTGCAATATTGGCACTTTGTCTGGATTGTATAGGCCTATAAAGAATGCACGGTGGTGTATTCAAGGACAATTTGTAACACCTGTAACTACACTGTTAAAAAGGTGCACAGTGAGAACATTGGTATAAAGCTATCAGAAGTACCCCCAATATAAAACAATGGGAAAAGACAAAAGGGAACTCACCAGACAGGAAACTCACCGTACAAGTAGAGAAGTCCAAAATGCATGTTTGTATGTTTTCAAGCTTACTAACTGATCATTTATTTTAAAAGGTTGGGTCAAAACATGCCATACTTTTATGTCTTGCTATATAATGTTTATGGATATAGGAGCACATTCCAAACAAGAGAAATGAATTTTAGAGACTTATTTATTGATAAGTAACTGGAAATGTGTAGGAATCTACTGGTTGTTCACTGGCTTCTGCATTGAGCAGGCGCTGCACAGATCCACTGATATCTAAACGAGCTGGATGTGCTAACAGCAGATGGAAAATATGGGATATGCCCACCAACACAGTATGAAAATCAATGGATCTGGGCAGCAGTAGTTGGTAAGTAACGGTCGTGAACAAGCAGCTACTGTAACCTCTTTGGTTCAATCGATTTGGCCTGCAAGGTAGCTGCCCAACTGAAAAGATCCTGTTTTGATGTATTCTTGACGTTGTAGCCTTGGGCAAGGTACTTAACCCACAATTGCCTCAGTAAATATACAGCTGTACAAATGGGATAACATTGTGTGGAAAAAAAAAAAAATTGTAGCCAATGTAAGTTTCTCTGGATATGAGCATCTGCTAAATGCCAGTAATGTAACGAAAGGAAACTGATGGCTGATCACTTTTTTAGGGCCTCTCTACCTGATGAAACACAGTATAAATTTGAGAAAACGGTCACCCGCAATCCTTTATGTAGGAAATAGCCTGTTGAAACCTGAAGCACTTCAATGGTAATTAAAACAGCATGTCTGGAACATCATGCTGTATGTAAAAGATGGTCATGAATATTCAGAGAAAGCTGGTGAACCTCCTTCCTGCTCTGACATCCTATCACCTTTAAGTTCCTCACATTAACATATTCTACATACACCTAATGGGTTATCAGTGTCACAAGACTTTTTCTTTTTGCAATAAAGCAGTGTTCATAGCACGATTTGATGAAATGTTTCCCTGGTCAAGTTCAGCTTGACAAGTTTTTTTATAATGCGTGCAAATCACAGGGACTTGGTGTTTAGCATTGCGGCTACATATTGCAATGAGTTCCCTCCTTCTTCCTTAAGACAGACATGCTTCTGTGCATGCTAATTAAATTGATGGGGGCAGGAATTTACTCTCTTCACATTACAGTATCTATAAATCGCTGTATTTGATTATGAATCCCAAACAGGTTCAGGACTACTTTCACGTCTCAGATCGTGTAATGTGAAATGGTGCCCTCTAGAGGTCAAAGCTAAGAGCACATTTAATGTGCTGGTTTGTAGCTTCAGTAGAGCAGTACTCGAAAGGTCTCTAAACTTATTACTAGTGGGAGTATAAACTAAACCCAAGTTCAGAAATGGATGCTGTAAACAAGTTCTTTACCCGGATATCTAAATTTCAAAATATAAGTTCAGAAATTAAGCATGTGTGCAGAAAATGAGTCAGCTGATCAACAAATTTACAGAATTACCCCAAAGACAGACATACAACAGTATTCCTGGATTTAATTTGCTGTCTTTAATGTCACAATGAAGTCAACAGGAAGTAAACTGGGATCTGGTGTGTGGTGTCAGTGTGCAGAAATTTGCTGGATTTTCTGGACTGTCCAAAAACAAAGGGTTTCTCTACACCTGGTTAAAGAAATACTTAAAAATGCAGCAGGGGGTTCAAGAGAAGTTCATTTGAGATTATTAAAATAAAAAAAAAAAAAGTCAAAATTTTCAAGTCTGGTACATTATACTCCTATCACTGAAATAACATCAGTCAATACTTTATTGTCAAAGCATTATCAAACCCTGTTAAAAAAGCTTGAACTTGATTGAATCTGAGGACAACTCTTCCTTTTTATAATTATTTAATCACTTGTACATTTACAGCATGCAGTCAGATCAAAAGTAGGTGACATAACGAAAACACCCTTTATCTTTCTAATGTGCCCCTATTCTTGCGGAATGATCCGGTACTGTTATCCCACTGGTGGAATATTCACTGTCAATCAAAAATGTTTGTAATATTTACAAGGTAACACTTTTCAGCAGCTTTCCAGTTTGAAATAAAGGAAAATAATTTAGTTGATCACCATGAACAAACAGTTGTCTTTTTTTCCATTTTATTTGTGTTCAATTACTAGAGTAAAACCTGGGCAAACAAGCCTACAGTAAGCACTTTAAAGGATACACCGTAATGAATTTACCGTTTTAGCGTTACATAGAAGAGAACCTGGCGCACACATAGCGTTGTCCTGTCCAAGTATTTTCGCCACAGAAATGAGAACCTTCTCTACTAGTTCAAAATGCAGACTCAAGGCAAACCATGTAAACACTCTCTTTTTCCGCAAACATTTAATCCACATCAGAATTCGTAACTCAAAGATCATAAATCCAGTGAAAATATTAAAAATTAAACTGGGAAAAAAAAAAAGAGTGGAGCACTTTATCGTAATTTGAATGCCCATTTTACACAGATGCTAAGTGCAGGATTTTTTTTTTTTTTTTTGGAGATGTCCAGTTTAAAGTGCTTTAGACTGAATGTACAGTATAATCCTATGGACAATATAATCAGACAGGAGAGGGGGTCATTTTAAGAACCCCTTTGTCTGCTACCACTGGTTTGTCCAACAGCAATTTTCTTTCTTTATCTTTTACTTACTTAAAGCACATCCCACTGCACCATTTCAACGTCCTGGATAACCTTCACAATTACTGATCTATATTGCACACACAGAGTTAGGTTTCGCTTTGACTGTCAACCACCACAGCTCTGTCATATCAGGGCTTTGCAGAGAGTTCTGATTTAAAATATGTTACAGGTTTTGGATCACTCTTTCACTTATGGAAAAAAGAAACAAGATCAACATCAAAAGGAAATGACATTTAAAAAAATACAGAAGCCATGGCCTCTGACTGCAGCCTTTAATAAATAACTCACTCTTGTCTGGTTAAGGACAAGACGAATAGCGACTTGTTAATTACACAGCTTCCCTCTTCCTGGGCCCCTGTTCATCTGACTAGCCAATCAAAAGACAGGCGCACGTGACAAGCCACGGATCCCTCCCAAGAGTGGATAAGCTGACTTGATAAATGGGAAAAAAACAAGTTTGAATGACAGCAAATCAAATTTATGCCAAACACAGATAACTAGGCACCGACAGAAAAATGTGCGAATATTAAAAAAAAAAAAAAAAGTCACAATTGGTCTTACAAAAGCCCAATGGAGGGGAAAAAAATTAGAAAAAAATTTTGATAAAATAACCCCTTCCTCCCATTCTCCCTCCCCCAAATTTACACTGCAAGCAAATTAATAAAATGCTATTACTATACATCAGTGATCAGTTTCCTAAGTGATACTCTCCAAACGTCATGGGTTGCACAATTCACGACAGGTAGCATAGCAACAATATTAATAATAAAGTTCTATCACCTCAATAACCGCAGCAGAGATTAAAAAAAAGACACGTGGGTTTGAGCGCATGAAACCCATAATTTCATTAAAATCATCTAAAAACAATACATGCCTATGGTCCAACAGGCCTTAAAATGATATCGGAGCATGAGCGCACAGCTAAATAATAACATATTTAAAAAAAAAGCATGACTAGATGACAAATGGACAATATCATGGACAGGACAACCAAGTGTTCCATTTTCATTTACCAAAGGCATATACATTTGCATATGCAGATATAGATATCATTCAGTAACAATGCAATTAACCACTTCGTTATCGTACAGTACATTAATTTGCTGAAAACCTGGCTATAATGTGTACTTGCTGTTAATTACTAAGCAGCTTCCTCCTGTGCCGACTACAATCGCAAACTCCTTCTTTCCATCATGTGTAAAGACCTTGTGTATCTGGTTACCTCTCGAGAGTGCACTGTTCCCAACATCCCTAGCAAAAAGAACGGTGGCAGTTTCATCCCCAAATCTAAACACCCATTTTAAGAAAACATACTCAGTGCTATTTCAAACTGTACAACGGGACAGTAGTGTTTTAATTTATCGATTCAACTCAACTTCAAACGAGCTTATCAAATCTACGCCGAGAAAAAGGGTTGTACGAGCCCTAAAAACAACTGAATGTACATAAATTAGGCTAGGAGGTTTCTGCTAGGACCTTTTTTTCCTCTTTTCTTTTCCTTTTTTTTTTTGAAAATCCGTAACATACATTCAACTTGGCACAGTGCGGACTAATCTCAAGACATGAATGACAACATACTGTGCAATATGACGGAGCTACACGAAGTTAGTTTCTGCGGGATGCCTAGATTGCACTCTTTGTTTCTTTCGTCTGTGTTTTAGTTTCGTAAAGGGTATGGATTTCATACAGGTTGGGGAAAAAAAGATCAGGGTAGAACTGTACAGGCCAGGTATAGAGTTTATATATTTATATATACTGGAAAAATCCTCCGGTGAAAAAACAGTTGGCTGTAATGGAATGACAGGTGTTCTGGGTAATATTCTGCAACTTCCACTGTGATGATGATCGGTGTTCAGCAGCTGATGGGGAAAGAGGAAGAGAGAGAGAGAGAGAGAGAGAGAGAGAGAGAGAGAGAGAGAGAATGAACAACAGTCTGAGGATTGCCACGGGCCAGTAAAATCAAGTACGAGCTCAAACCAATCTATTGTGCACGTTCTGGGTTATGCTAACAAAATTCATTGACTGACAGTTCAGATCCTTTTTAGGAATTCAGGGGAAAAAAAACAGCACAAAATTAAACACACCTGGATCACAACAGATATTTAACATTTGGTGTGAGTGAGGTTGAGGGGGAAAAAAAACACCTATAGCACTCTACTCAACAATCCCTTACAAGGAGCACCGAGTTTCCTCTACGCCAACAGAGAAACGGTTACTGACGTTGACTAAACCAGAGAAAACTAACAGGGCACAAAGATAATCAATACCCATCTGAGACAGAACTCACTTCCTGTCCTGCTTGACTCCGCCCCCTCCGCGGATGGTGGCGGGCTGGCTGTTCTGGTAGATGTTCCCACCGCTGCGGTTCACGTTGGGGTGGGTGGGGGATGCCACCGGGGGCTGGCCGGGCCGGATTGGCTTGGCTGCGAATGGCGACAAGGCAAGTTTTCAGAGACGACAGAGAGGACAACCTTAACTTTAATGGCCTACGATGCGGTTACTTGATCTAAGCAGTGAACCCCTATTCATGATTATCTGCAAGCTTTTGATGACAAACAACTTCAACAGCTCAAAAACAGATAAAAGCAGAGAAGAAAAGGTAGGGTAAAAAAAAAAAAAAAAAAAAAAAAAAAGTCTGTCATAAGACTAGGGGAACCAGGCTACATTATAAGGCAACAAACACGATTCCTCTCTGGATGAACACATTTCATGGTGCTTATGCAGAAAAAAGGCATGACTGAGCAGAGTAATGCTTTCATTCATTACCAGTGTTTATGACACTTTCAACAGCAAACAAGAAACACCGCATGAGCTCTGACGCCCCCCCCCCCCCCCCCACAGAGACACGCGGGACTTAAGCCCAGCTGACACAGTGATGAATCAGGTAATGAAGATTGAGTATTCAGAAGTCACACCGCCAGAGCAGTTAGTAAACACTGCCGTCGAGCTGACCGCACTGTTTAGATAAACCGTCCAGTCTCCCTCACAGAAATGAGGTGCCAACTTTACTGAACCAATAAACACGGAGGTCCTCTAATCCACTTTTCAGTACTTCCTTATTTTGACGACTCCACGGGACCCTGAGATGTTGCAGATTTCCATTCTGACGGCTGATGACTTAATCTGCTAGAGGCCAATTTTAGCCACGGTGAAGTATAAAAATATACCCCCCCCCCCCCCCACTGGAAGGCGTGTTGTGAACAGAGACCAGATGTGGATGACGTCACACATGACATAAGTAGAGTACTACAAGAGCCCAGCACACATGGCTTATATTCACTGGTGGCCACAGTGGGTAGTCCGAGTGTGTGTGAATCCCACCAATTCTGTTTATTCAGTTTTCACATCTCTGACTGTGTGTGTGTGTGTGTGTGTGTGTGTGTGTGTGTGCGTGTGCGTGCTCCTGCCTGTGTGTAACACAGTATATACATGCTTGTCTCTGTCTACCACAGAACAAGTGTGTGTGCATTTCTGTGTGCGCGTGTGCGTGTACCTGAGTATGTGCCTGTCTGAGTGTATCATTGTGTGCGCGTGTGTGTATATGTGCGAGTGAGTGTATCAGAGTGTGTGCGCGCGTGTATATGTGCGAGTGAGTGTATCAGAGTGTGCACGCCTGTGTGTGTATATGTGCGAGTGAGTGTATCAGAGTGTGTGCGTGTGTGTGTGTATATGTGCGAGTGAGTGTATCAGAGTGTGTGCGTGTGTGTGTATATGTGCGAGTGAGTGTATCAGAGTGTGCGCGTGCGTGTATATGTGCGAGTTGAGTGTATCAAAGTGTGTGTGCGCGTGCGTGTATATGTACGAGTGAGTGTATCAGAGTGTGTGCGCATGTGTATATGTGCGAGTGAGTGTATCAGAGTGTGCACGCCTGTGTGTGTATATGTGCGAGTGAGTGTATCAGAGTGTGCACGCCTGTGTGTATATGTGCAAGTCTGAGATCAGGACACCCACCGATCTGCGCGGAGTGCCCCCTCCTGGCCATGTTCTTGGCCCTCACGGCCTCCTTGATGCGGTCCACCTCCTGCTGGTAGCGCTTGCGGTCGCGGGCCGCGTTCTCTTTGGCCTCCTTCAGAGCAGACTCCAGCGCCTTGACCCGCTCAGCCGTAGCCCGAAGACGTTTCTCCAGCTTCGGAAGCTCGCAGCGAAGGTCTGCATTATCACGTACCAGCTGCAGGGGGAGCAACGAGGCGGCTCAGCCACTTAACGCACTCACGTAAGATACACCCCAGGTCAACGTTAACCACATGCCTGTCTCTAAGCTCTACATCATTTCATTATTTGCCACCAGGACACCCTGCTGTGCTGTGCTGTAATGTGCCTGAAACGTGTGGCACTTCTTTACCTGTTTGTGAACCTTGGTGAGCTGTTCAAGATTGTTCTCAAGAAAGGAAATTTTCTGCTTCTGAGCGGCACTCCCCCCCGTATCATCAGAGTCCATCTCCGCACTCTGTGGAAACAAACACTGTCAATCAATCATCGAGAACCAATCAATCAATCAATCAATCAACACTGCCTTACAATCAATCAGCTTGACCTGGACTATTATTTTGTACCACTAAATTAATAAATTCTATCCTTGCTTTACCCCTCTGGCCCTTGGAATAATAATGCAAACATAATGTACATTATAACGATGGTTTAGAAAAGCAACAAGTCTGTAATTTCTGTGGAAACAATCAGACACTGTCAATCAATCATCAAAAACCATCAATCAATCAATCAATCAAATAAACACTACAGAATAGCGATGACCTCACCTCATTTTTCAAAATGAAAAGAGTACATTACATGCTTGACCTGGACTGAATCATTTTGTATCACCAAATTAATATACATTATCCTTGATTTACCTCTCTGGCCTCTGGAATAACAGTGCAAACATAATGTACACTATAATCACTCTTTTAGAAAACACGTCTGTAATTCATTTTTGTAATCAGCTGGAACTGAATGGAATGATGGGATGGAAACTGGATGTATATTGTCACACATTCATTATTTTAAACGGTGAGGGCTGTGTCTTTGAGGTTGAATTTACCTTCTTCACTCTCGTTGCCAGATCCTGAACGAACAGCTTCCTCAGATTGTGCAGGGTCTGGAGCTCCTTGGCCTGAGACAGGACAAAGGGAGTTTGGAGGTGGGGCACAGAAAAAGAAAAAAAAAAAAAAAAAAAAAGAGGTTTAGTTTTGCATACTCGTGGCAAGACACACGCACTCTGGATGACCCCGGAACATTCCGCACCCCCACACCCACTCACCACTGTCTCCTCCAGCCCCTTCAGGTCCTGCCTGGCTTGCTCCCTCCTGTCCTGCATCACCCTGCACACACAAACAGGCAACACCGAGTCATTAAGGCAAGAGCAGCAATCAGCAGTTAACCTTGCCCTTCACACACAATACACCAGCTGTTAGCAGTTCCCTCCACACACTCACTACACCAGCAGCTAACCCTGTGGATGGGGGCAGCCTTGCAGCCTGAAATGACCACGCCCTCATATCTAGCCTGTGCCTCCTAAGACTCAACATTATGAGAGAACTGCAATTGCATAGTCTCCATCCAATGCAGGCGCTTACACTATGACCTGGCTGCTCAAAAAGTGGCATAAGCAGCTTTAGAGAGCACAGCTCAGCCCCGTGGAGGGCTGGCCCCCCAGATATTCTCCGCAGTGACAGGTGAGATGTTTCCAGTTGGGCAGCAGTATAGCATGGTGATTAAGGAGCAGGACTTAACCGAAAGGTTGTCGGTTCAATTCCCTGCTGGGGCACTGCTGCTGTACCCTCAGGCAGGGTACTTAACCCACAATTGCCATTGCAAGTATCCAGCGGCATAAATGGATAACATTGTAAAAAAAAAAAACTAACCAAGTCACTCTGGAAAAGAGAGTCAGCTAATCACAAAAAAAATGTAATGTGATGTAATGACGGGACGTACGTCAGCTCGTGCAGTTTGCGGCTCTTCTCCTGGTCGGTGGTCTTCAGCTTCTCGTGCTCCACGCGCAGACGCTCCTGCTCCAGCATGATCTTCTGGTTCAGGCTGCGGGGAGAACGGGCCACAGTGAGAGACGAGCTCGCACAGAACTACCAGCCCCGCTGACACCAACACCTACAGTCCCCACGCTGTCAAACCAATGGGTTATAAATTATGCTCGACGGTACAATTCCCATTGTGTGTTCATAGGAGAGTTGCGCTTCTGTAGCCCGCCGAGCACTGTACGGTACATGCTGAATCCATATCAGCTGTTAACGTGTAGGGCACTTCGACAATTTGTTCACCACTGCATATGTGTGTGAGGATTAGGTGTGAGAGGGGAGTATGAAAGTAAGTAGGGAGCAGAGTCTGACAGTACTGTGAGAGTATGAGAAATGAGAGGAGAGAGCAGTCTGACAGTTCTGTGTAAGTGTTAGGTGTGAGAGGGGAGAGGAGCCTAGCAGCTCTGTGTAAGTATTAGGTGTTAGAGGGGAGAGGAGTCCGACAGTTCTGTGTAAGTGTTAGGTGTGAGAGGGGAGAGGAGCCTAGCAGCTCTGTGTAAGTATTAGGTGTTAGAGGGGAGAGGAGTCCGACAGTTCTGTGTAAGTATTAGGTGTTAGAGGAGAGAGCAGTCTGACAGTACTGTGTGAGTATCAGGTATGAGAGGGGAGAGGAGTCCGACAGTACTGTGTGAGTGTTAGGTGTGAGAGGAGAGAGGAGTCCGACAGTACTGTGTGAGTATCAGGTGTGAGAGGGGAGAGGAGTCCGACAGTACTGTGTGAGTGTTAGGTGTGAGAGGGGAGAGGAGTCCGACAGTACTGTGTAAGTGTTAGGTGTGAGAGGGGAGAGGAGTCCGACAGTACTGTGTGAGTATCAGGTGTGAGAGGGGAGAGGAGTCCGACAGTACTGTGTGAGTGTTAGGTGTGAGAGGAGAGAGGAGTCCGACAGTACTGTGTGAGTAGCTATGAGGAGAAAGGGTTTCTTACTCCTGCAGCTCGGTCATGAGCTTCTCCTTCTTGTCCAGCTCATCACGCAGGCTGCTGATCTGCTTCTGGTGGGCCTCACGGTGGCTCTGAATCTGCTTCTCCACTGCCTCCTGTACAGAGACACGCAGACACAGCATGCTCAACACCCACAGTACGGCACTGCTTTAACAGCGTTTCTCTGAAATAGGAACGCTTTGCGTAATTAAAAAAACTACATTCAAAAGGTAAAAACGTAAACCAAGCTTAAAGTCTGAATTGTGTTTATTCTATATTACTATTATTTCACAATACATTACATAGGATATATTACATAGCAGTATATAATATTGTATTGTTCTCTAATTAATCAGTAATTCAGGCTTCTCCCTCTCAGCTGGCTTCTTAACTGAAGAGGGAATTTATTGGGTGTGTCTGCTCTGAAGTAGCAGCCTTGCTACTTCAGAGCAGACTTGGTTGTACAAAGACTTGGTTGTACAAAGACAAGGAAGTCTATCAAAGCAAGTCCATTGCGGGAAGCCACTAGAGAGGCCCTGGTTATGCGCTGGCATTGTGCTGGAATGTTGCTCTCCTGTTGAGTGTATTGTACATGAGCTGAGCCAGGTGTACATTAGCAGACTTGGCCTTGTGTGTTTGACACTGGCTCTTGTTAGTGCATAGATGGCGGCGTGCTTGTTTGTGTAATTCTTCGTGTCGTTTCGTTGGATGCCCTTGACTTCTGGAATGTCGCTCTGGCGTCTGGCTAAGAGCAGTTGCTAAGCGACAAAAT